>NW_021156236.1:0-328 GCF_002837175.3 Physeter macrocephalus | reverse complement strand
TGTGACCACTAAAAGGTTCAGAGTTGAGGACTGATGAGAAAGCACACGAGGAAGGGGAAGGAGAGTGTACGTGCACATTCCAGTGCAACAAGGCAACTTGTTTGTCATACGGGAGAGCTTCCATGCCAGCGGGTGACGGTGAAAGGGAGTTAAGATAACTGGGGGATCTCGGTACCCGAAGGCAAACCCACTGGGTAGCAGCATAGAGTTTCCGGCAGTGCGCTTGAACACCTAGACGTATTGTGATACAGATGCAATGCCGCAGTGAGGATGGTAAGGAATTTTCGGTGTTTTTGTGGTCGTCGCAGTGGCCCGTAGTAGGGGGGCT
>NW_021156235.1:0-2156 GCF_002837175.3 Physeter macrocephalus | reverse complement strand
ACTGAGCTGTTCACTAGCGGTAGGGGTTTGAATCGAATCATGACACTGAAAAATGTTTCATCCGATGTAGTCCACGTCGTTGTCACAGCCACACAGCTGCCTTTGCAGGAGACACGTTGGTTGCGACACACGAGCGCCGCCTGGTGTTTGCTGAATTCGCTGCTCAGGCGATGTAGCAACGGCTGTTGTATTTGCGGAGGTTACTGGTGGTTAGGCAGCCGGCCGATTTGGCAGGGCGATGCTGAGCACAGTTGCGCAAAAACGTAAAAAGTGTACAGCTCAATAGATTATGTCTCGCTTTCAGAAGTCGTAGCACATCCGGCGGTAGCAAGGGCTGCACAAAAGGCTGCCCACTGATATCGTATATGTCTCACAGGACGGAGTGGACAGGGTGGAAACGTGACAGCGGTATAAGAGGCCACCCCACCTGGATATACACCCGATAATGTCTCTGCGTACATTTCTCCCGCTTGTTCAATTGCACTTAGCTAAGCAGAGCAGGAGTCCCCCAGTAGGAGGAAGTCCATCGTAATCTCTTCCAGGCACTGGTGAGGTGTTATTACCTCACTGAAAAAATATTCGTAGCACGGTAAAGCCCCCCATGTGAGCAAATTACATGGTTATGACTTCAGAGTCGGCCGACCTATACTACTCGAGTCAATTGGGGGCTATCGCCTTGTGAAGCGCTTCCTCAAAGGGCCGTCTCAAGTATTTGCCAGAAAACAGAGTACAATTGCTGTGTGCTGGTACGTAGGCACCTCGTAAAAAGTGCTGTTAAAACCCTGCATGTTTGTCAAGTGCGTCTGTGTTTCTTGGTCTAGTTTACATTGCAGCAGGGATGTATCAGAAGAATACTTTCGTATGTCGCACGGTACACATGCCTACCTACTTAAGTATGGCAAAATACCGCGCCAGAGAGATGTCCGTGCAGCATTCAAACATTCTGCATTTTCGGACGGACAAACAACAATCAAGCGGTATCACGTCCACACATGTAGAGAGTGGAGATTAACCGTTTCGATCCACGTTTTTAAAATGATCAAGATCTGAGTTGCCGACATGGATGTTGTAACAATGGTGTCGCTCGTACAAGAGACTCATTAGAAAAAGCCGTGGAATAAGAGAGCTGTATATGCCGGCTGTTGACACAGGAGGTTCATCGACGGGCTTCCATTGCCGAGAATTTGTATTGGACCCTGGTAACAGCTTGGTGGCTAGTTTGTTAAGATCGCAACAAGATGAAAAATGACTGAAGGGTTTCTGCCACGCAGGCATGAAAACGCTCACTAACAATGGCGGTTTTCGCTGAGAATTCCAGCGACGTGGCCCCTGTCGGCGCATGCGCAGCGTGGAGAGAAAACCTAGTTGAGAAGCTGTTTCGGATCATCACGCAAGAACCAGTTGCAACCCTACTCGGTGCCCACCTCTATGTTGTGCTCAGCGAAGGCACAACCTGAAGAGATACGAATGCCTGAGATCAAGAGTGCCGCCTACAGCGATCGAAAGTGACATAGCCTCACGTGCACGGTTAATCAAAGGTGTAAATCCGTAAGGGAAACATTTGTGGCACCAGTCGCCGCAACGTTCGCGTCAGATGTGCAATTCCCCAGCCGACGCATTGGTCGCGGTATCAGAAATAACAACAGCAACAACGGCGCACTGCAGGGAAGAGAAGCGCCGCTAGTAAAGGATGAACAGTCGGGAGATAAGAAAGACTAACCAGTGTCACCCAAAGACAGACAAGAGGTATGTTCATTGCATTTCGTCACCCGACCCACACGAAATTTCCCGAGTCAACGTGCATTCGATTTCGTATATGTGGTCCCGTTTATGGACAAAACGGAAGAAAAAAGCTCCCTACTTTTTTAGTCGAAGACGAATGTGCATTCAAGGTGTGCAAAAAACTTTTGACTCTGGGATCTAAGACCCCGTGAAGGCAACCTAAGAACTGGATACCCAGTGCAGACGATCCGAAGGTTCTGCTGTTTGGGGGCTTTACACTCAATAGGAGTCCTGTGGGTACATACAATGTGTGCCTATTTCACGCAGGCTGACCAGTCTGTGTAAGGACTGAATATGTGTGTGAAAACGTAACGGCTTAACCACATTTGGCCATTACACGCCTCCGCCCTCCACCTTGTTGGACAGCATGATTT
>NW_021156231.1:1891-2156 GCF_002837175.3 Physeter macrocephalus | reverse complement strand
TTCTCCAGGCCGCCTCCACCGGCTGGTCGTTGCCTTCTGCCCTCACAGAAACATAAGTCTGTATGCTCAGGGTCAGAGCAGGATTCCTGGCCTAGGGCAGCCTTCTTTGTCCTGTTCTGCTCGGGAGACCAGATTCGGGTTAGGGTTCTCCTGATGAGGGGAGAAATCAAACGGGCCACTGTCCGCGGGATGGCTCCTCTTCGGGTTGTGTCCTGCTTTTGTGTGCTGTGTGAAGGGGCTGGAAAATGCCTTAGTCAAGCTTAGT
>NW_021156231.1:0-1043 GCF_002837175.3 Physeter macrocephalus | reverse complement strand
CCTTGCCATTAGGCTCCAAGGATTTTCCCCACCACGTTGGGCATTAGAATGCTTCCCATGCCATTATCTTTGTGTGTGGGCCAAGGGTAGCTCGTCTGTCTAGGCAGCAGGCCAGGAACTCTGCCTGATGGTGAGTCTCCCTTGATCAGTCCAGGTGTGCCTCAGGTGTCTTTTGTCACGGGTCCCTACGAGTCGCTTTTGATGGTGGCGGTCAAATTCGGCCAAGGGTCCTTCCCTTGTGGTAGATATCTTCGCCTTGAAGGCACATGCATTGTGTGGAAATATATGTGCCAATGGCTGGTGTGTTTCCCTAGAAGGCAGTGGCTCTTAGGCTGAGGGGGCACAGTTGTCCTGAGGGTGTGTCAGGGGTTCAGGAAGGCATCCTTTTGCTGTGATGGAGAGGAGAGTGCTCAGGAGAGGAATTGCAGGGCTCGAGACCAGGGGGTTGCGGACGGCGGTGCTCTTTGTCCAGATGGCCGCTCGCTCTGAAGGCATCTGCGCCACGATGCTTTCACTTTTGGCTGTGGACACACAGGCTAGATACTCCCCAAATGAAACGTTTTGTGGAGATAGAGCACACATCGTTGGGTGGTATTGACTGTTCCCTCGGTGCGCCTGTGCACCCTCCTCAAGTATGTGTGTGTTCTCTCACCCCGAGCCAGGTGGAATGCCTGGGACGGAATGCCGGCAGCAGAGCAGCCTGGGGCCATCCGTATAATCCGTGATACCAGTGAAGTGAGGACGGTGCGGCAAGGCCAAGCCAGGCGAAGGAGTCTCGGAGGGGTGTTGGCGTACATTCCATGCGGATCCTGGTTGAAACTTTGTCACGGTAAGCAACACCTCTTTGCAAAAACCTAGAGTTCTGGCCACGAGAACTGGTGCACCGTGGCTACACCCTCAACTTGTGGCCTTTTCTCGGGGAACAGGAGCTTCGATTCCCTGAGTACTGGCTGCATTTCCTGCCCCATGGCTCGGCTCTGGCCACTTCCATACGCTGATATGATTCAGCTCACTGGCCGTCCTATGGTGGAATCTGCAACTTT
>NW_021156230.1:1736-2156 GCF_002837175.3 Physeter macrocephalus | reverse complement strand
CCCTAACAATCCAGATTTGCCCAGGGGAGAGCGAACTCATCATGACAGGAAATTCGTACGGACAATGAAATCTGTGTGGTATGCTCGGGGAAAATGCGCGTGTCATTCGTTTATCTTCTTGAAGACTGAGGGGTGGGAGGGCATATGGCAAGTGACGATAATCAACAAATGCTGAAACATTATTTGGATATTTATGTAGGTAGTCACGAAATTATCACAACCACATCCATCCGACGATACATATAGGGTTTATTTTATTTCCGGACCGAAACGGAGCTGAATATCCAGTATGCCCTGAGTGTAGTTGGGATGCAGAGGGATTGTACATCCGTGCAGTATCATATATGTATGACTACTGGCGGAGACCTCTATGCTTGACCTCTAGTGAGTAAATGGAATGCCCGGCAAGTAGGGCAGGAA
>NW_021156230.1:0-539 GCF_002837175.3 Physeter macrocephalus | reverse complement strand
TTAACGACGGCAAGTGAAACTAGAAGCAACGTGCGTGGACGAGGTCGATTGTAGGCCTTGCCTCACCCTATTTCGAACAGCCAAGCAGGGAATGCCGGTCACGTTTGTGAACAGAAGTTTCGCTTCAGTTGCACACCTGCGCATGAAATAATAGCGGCGTGCACACGAGAAAGTAGTAAAGGATTCGCACGAAGGCGCTTTTTTCCATGGACGAAAACGGGTCAAACAAGCTTCCTTCATTCTTCTCTAAGGGGGACCGATCCTGAAGTGAGTGCTTTGTTTCAGTCAGAAGTACGCAATCGGCCCATTACTCTGGGGGAACGAGCAACGTACTCTGGATTTCTCCAGCTCAGAACTATTCTTCATTGTCGCAGTTGAATGAAGAAACAGGTCGTAGTCTCTGAGCCTGACGATCCTTTACTGCACTTGCAGATAGAAGTCTTCACGCGAAGAGAAAGATGAAAACACTCCATTCGGCAAAGTATACAGAGAAGGTCAACGTGCCACAAAGAAGGGTGGTGCTCCAGTGGTGTAAAATT
>NW_021156228.1:0-2156 GCF_002837175.3 Physeter macrocephalus | reverse complement strand
AAGAGTAGCTGCCACTCACCACAAGCAGAGAAGCCCACGTGCAACAACCACGACCCCAAGCAGAGAAGCCCACGTGCAGCAACCAAGACCCAACACAGCCAAAAGAAAAAAAGAAAAAAGAAAAATTAAAGAAAGAGTTGCTAATCAACTAGACACTTTTGCTCCTGTAGGGATAGAAGAAATTACGGTAGCTTTTGCAAAGTATGCTCCTGAGTGGACAGCTATCCCTATGGTAAACATAGGATGGGCCCACAAGAGAAATCCTAAAAAGCCAGTGGACATGACTCATACTATTCCCAAAGAGCTGAAAGGCATTTTTTGTCCTAAATGGTATGTAATGATCTGTGGGTTTATAACAATCCCTGGTAGGCCATGAATACAGACTTCAGGGTGACCGAAGGATCACAATAGGTGTTGGTATAGGATTCGGTCTTCTCCTGCAGGGTCAAAGAAAGTAGTGTTGAGATTTCTATCTCTTAACAGTATGGCAATTCTGGCTGCTCGGACTGAGATTGGTAATTATAGTAATATGGCTATATTTGGGGAAGATTAAATAAACAATTGTGTTTGGTATTGGGGTATGACTGCTGGTTTTGTATGAAAGACTATAGTAATAAAAGTAATAGCAACAAGAAATGAAGAGACACCTGCTAAATGTAAGGAGGAAATGGTTAGGTCAACAGAGGCTCCTGCGTGTGCCAGATTGCAGGCTAGAGCTGAATACACGGTCCACTGGAACCAGAGCCAGCTTCTACTATTGGTGATATGAGTAGGAGTAAGAATGATGGGGGAAGTAGTGAAAAGTTTACATGATTTATTCGGGGAAATGCTACCTCAGGTGTCCGAGTTATTAGTGGCCCAAGTGAGTTGTCAAACCCTGCAATATAATGGGTACAACAATAAAGAAAATTATTACAAGTGCAGGGACTGTTATGACCACGTTACAGATTTGTGCATCTCCAAGTAGCGCTCCAGGTTAGCATAGCTCAGCCTGGATTAATATTCTTAAGGTGCTGCCTGCTACTCCAGCTCAAGCACCAAATAGTAAATATAAAATGCCGATATCTTTGTGATTTGTTGAAAATAATCAGCAGTGTATGAACAGAGGTAAAATGACTGAATTAGCATTCGACTGTAAATCTGAAGACAGAGATTGAGCCCTCTTTCTTGCAAACCCTGTGGTGAATCAACAAATTGAATTGTAATTTCAGAGAAGCAGCTTCAATTCTGCCAGAGATTTTCCTGCCTTTTTTTTTTTTTTCTTTCTCAAATGAAGGAGAAGCAGATTGAAGCCAGTTGACTAGTGGATTTGCCTGTTAACTAAAGTTTCCTGGGGTTAAAGCTCATCAATATCATAAAGATTTGGCTTAATTACAATGCTTGCTTTACATTCCATTGATGTAGGATGAAGTCTTGCAATCCTTATTTTTAGAAATTAAGTAAATTTTACTTGTTTTGGGTTATGAAAGCTCTTGGTCTGAACTAACCTAAATTCCTAGTCCAGCACTGATAGAATGGGTGTTATGTGTAGTAATCGTCTGGGTATTATGATTGGTAATGATACGAAGGTTATTTCTTTGAATGTTCAAAGTGTTTTGTTTTTGTGTTGTTTAATGAAGGGAATAGAGTTAGTGATGTGGAGTATGTTAGCTGCAAGTAGAAATATACGCTGAAGACTGCTATGATGGCTATTTGTGTTGGTAATATGATGTTATCATTTTTGTTATCTCTTGGATAATTATTCATTTGGGTAAAAACCCTGATAGTGATGGGTGATGTCCTAATGATACTATAATGGTGAGGAAAAGGATTGTGATGGGAGGTGTTTTACTTCATGTGTGTGATAATGCTACTCTTGTAGTACCTGATCGTGGCATAAATAATAAGAAGAGAGTGTTGTTATGATATAAATTAGTATGTTTAGGATTGTTATAATTGGAATATACTTTATAATAGCTGTTATTCATCCTATATGGGCAATTGATGAGGAAGGTGTAATTTTTTCCAGATGAGTGTGGCTAAATCTCCCTCAGCCTCCAGCTATGATTTATAATATCACTATGATTAATAGTATATTTAGGTGGATGGATGGTGACATGTGGTATAGAACTGATAGGGGTACACTTTTGTCATGTTAATAGCATCAGGCCTGCTGT
>NW_021156227.1:1768-2156 GCF_002837175.3 Physeter macrocephalus | reverse complement strand
TGCTATCCTCCTGCAGCAGCTTCCTCGCGCAGATCCGTGGAGTGCTGAGCTGTTGTACATTGGTCGAGGCGCGTCTGCTGCTGTCAATTTGCCGCGCCACCTTCCGCGCATTCGCGAACTTGCTGTCACTTGAGTCACTTGGTGAAGTTGCTTATCCATAGTAGTAAAAGTAGAGAATTACACTGAATCTGCCGTCGCTTGCTTCTGCGGCGCGTTATCGCTGTTTGAGATTCTCATCCCACACGTTCGCCTGCAGAGATTGCAAGGCTGAGAGTTTGCTTGTTTGCTGGCAACAACAGTGGGAATACGAAAAAGGCGCCGTGCCAGTAGCACGCCCAAAGAGCATCCGCGTGTGAGTAACACAGGAGGCGGCAGCAACACTTCCCAA
>NW_021156227.1:0-175 GCF_002837175.3 Physeter macrocephalus | reverse complement strand
TCCGAGGGTCAGCCGCAACACGGAGAGAAGCGGGACCACATGCAACAGGCAGAGCAGCAACAGCAAACGCCCCACGAAGAACAGCAGCAACCGACGCAGCAGCGTGCTCTGCAAGAAGAGCGCCAGCAGGTCAGACGCTAGCAGCCCCGAGAGCACCAGCGGGAGGAGCAGCGAC
>NW_021156226.1:1188-2157 GCF_002837175.3 Physeter macrocephalus | reverse complement strand
TGTACTAATTTACAATCTCACCAACAGTGTACTAGGAATCCCTTCTCCATTTCATGAACAACATTTCATATTTGTACACTTTGGAATAATAGCCATGTTGAGAGGTGTGACATGACATCTCATTATGGGTTTTCTTGTGGGTCATTCATTCCATTTAATTTACAAAAGAAGGTGATAGGCTGGATGTGATCTCCAGGTTTAGTTTGCTAATGCCCGGTAAAGGTTAATTTGGGGGAGAATTAATACTTTTACAATGTTATTTATTGCTTAAATTTTTCAGGTTGACATTTAGTGACTGGTAACAGATTTATAAATTTTTCTGCCTGAATTATATCTGAAATCTATTGGTTTGTTTCTGTTTTATAAATTTGTTCATTTCTATCATTTTTTAGACTCCACTCTAAGTGATATCATATGATATTTGTCTTTTTCTATCTGACTTAATTCACTTAGACTGAAATAATGCCATTTGCAGCAAGAGGAATGGACCTAGAGATGATCATGCTTTTTCACTTCTGAGTAATATTTGATTGTGTACATGTACCACTTCTTCATTATCCATTCATCTGTTGATGGACATTTTGGTTGCCTCCATGTCTTGGTTATTGTAAATAGTGCTGCAGTGCATGTTTGGGTTTGGGTGCATTTGTCTTTTTGAATTCTGGCTTTCTGCAGATGTACACCCAGAAGTAGGACTGCTGGATGATATGGTAGCTCTATTTTTACTTTTTAAAGGCATCTCCATACTGTGCTTTATAGTGGCTGTTACCAGCTTACATCTCCCCAACAGCATAGGAGGGTTCCCTTTTCTCCATGTCCTCTCTAGCATTTATGATATGTAAACTTTTTGATGATGGCCACTCTGACTGTGCGAGGTGATACCTTGTTGTAGTTATGATTTGCATATGTCTAATAATACGAGAAGTTGAGCAACTATGCATGTGTTATTTTAAAACACTGTGAGTAAAA
>NW_021156226.1:0-101 GCF_002837175.3 Physeter macrocephalus | reverse complement strand
GTAGTATCATATGATATTTGACTTTCTCTTTCTGACTTACTTCACTTAGTGTGATTATCTCTAATTCTATCCATGATGCTGCAAATGGCATTCCTTCATTC
>NW_021156224.1:0-2157 GCF_002837175.3 Physeter macrocephalus | reverse complement strand
ATCCAAGTCGGGGCCCGGCTGAGAGATGGGAACACAGGAGCCACGTGCGAGCCTGGAGTCCAGGCCAACAGGAGGGGCACCCCCAGCCCTGGCCGGGCTCTCCAACTGTGACATTGTAGCTTATAGGGGACCCGGGGCGGGTGACTGACGTAATGAGGTCCTAAGGGGGACCCTGAATGGGGCTTAAAGAACGTGTGAAGGATGTTACTGAGACAGTGACAGTCATTGGAAGACAGACCCTGTGTCAGGACACCCTGCTCCATCCATTTCAATCCCTGAGATCTCTGAACTCTACGTGGCTACGCAGGATTGTTAGAGCAGGTGCGTGCGGACATATCTGGGGCACAATTCAGTCTGCAACCAACTTGCAAGGGGTTCCCGAAAACACACAGGTGTGCGCTCACTGTTGTGGCCTCTCCCGTTGCGGAGCACAGGCTCCGGACGCGCAGGCTCAGCGGCCATGGCTCACGGGCCCAGCCGCTCCGCGGCATGTGGGATCCTCCCGGACCGGGGCACGAACCCGCGTCCCCTGCATCGGCAGGCGGATTCTCAACCACCGCGCCACCAGGGAAGCACTGGCAGATGTCTTTTGACGACTTTCTGACGTTATTCCACAATTATTATGACAGGAAAAATGAATGTAGATATTACATGTGTCCACTAATGGATGACTGGAGAAGCAAAACACAGTCCATCAATACAAGGGAATGTTATTCAGCCTAAAAAGGAAGGCAATTCTGACACAGCCTTCAGCAGGGGTGAACCTTGAGGGCATTATGATCAGTGATGTAAGCTAGACACAGAACAACACACAGTTAATTTTCAATATTAGTGAAATAATATAGAGGACTAGAGAACTTCTTTTTTATTTTTTTATTTTTTTGTGGTATGCGGGCCTCCCTCTGTAGTGGCCTCTCCCGTTGCGGAGCACAGGCTCCGGACGCGCAGGCTCAGCGGCCATGGCTCACGGGCCCAGCCGCCCCGCGGCACGTGGGATCTTCCCGGACCGGGGCGCGAACCCGGTTCCCCTGCATCGGCAGGCGGACGCGCAACCACTGCGCCACCAGGGAATACCCGAGAACTTCTTTTTTAAATCACTATTAATGTGTGTGATGAAATGTAAAAGTTGTTCCATAATCGGTGATGTTGTATCTTGAGAGCCTAGATGAAATTCATATGCCTTGGTGATATACAGTATTTTAGCCTATAATTTAACTTTGAAAAATTTACATCACTTTTTACTTCTATCTCATTTATTGAGAAAGACATAATGGTTATGCTGTTGGCTTGAAAGTGGTTGAAAAGGACTTGTGTCCTTCCTTTTTTTACATTTACATAGGTAGGATCTTGAAACATAGACTATGGTGGAGGGCATCCGTGCAACCATTCTAGGTTAAGAGTAGCAGTTTCTACTGCTGAGACTCCTCGTTTGGACACAAATGTTTTTCACAGTATGAAGATTATTAGCATTACTGCTGCTACTGAGATGAATGAGCCTTAAGGCAAAATATTTCATGTTGTGTGTGCCTCAGGGTACTCAGACTAACGTAGTGACATCCCTGAGATGCCAGACGGTGCTGCTGGCAGTCATATTTACTACTACAAATATACCTGTGAAGTGAGTTTTTGCTACTGCTGAGTTTAGTGTATAAGCTGAGAATAGTGGGAATCCGTGTAGGAAGCCTCCTATAATAGTGAAGCTTGCTCCCGTGGGCACTAGGTCATGTAAGTGTGCTGCTACATAGTATGTATCCTGGAGGAAAATGCACGGGGATCAGTTGGCTAAGATGATTCCTGTCAAACCTCCTACTGTAAAAGGCAAATAAAGCCTAAACCTCATAATATAGTGGGAGGTCATATAATATTACCTCCGTGAACAGTTGCTAAGCAGGGACTTCCCTGGTGCTGCAGTGGTTAAGAATTGGCCTGCCAATGCAGGGGAATCAGGTTCGATCCCCGGTCTGGGAAGATTCCACATGCCGCGGAGTAAAAAGTCTTTGCGCCACAACTACTGAGCCTGCCCTCTAGAGCCCGTGAGCCACAACTACTGAGCCCATGCGCCAGAGCCCGTGCTCTGCAACAAGAGAAGCCCCTGCAGTGAAAAAACCGTGCAACGCAACGAGGAGTAGCTGCCACTCACCACAAGCAGAGAAGCCC
>NW_021156223.1:0-2157 GCF_002837175.3 Physeter macrocephalus | reverse complement strand
GTGTGTTAGAATGCCAGCATATTCACGTGCGTGTACCTATGTATGGAAGAAAGAGCGGGGAGAGATGGACAAAAAAAAGAAGAGATTAGTAGACACAGGATGTGTATCAGAGGTATGCCGTACCTGTGGGTCTAGGAAGGCGTTTTTGTTGCAAAACACGGGTGAAAGGTAGGAAAGAGCTTCTGATGTTGTGCCGCGCGGCTCCGGTTCTTTGCTTATGAGGGGAAACTGTGGTGGTCGTCTTGTTCGTTCAAGAGTTTTCAAACGTTCCGGCATATCCTTTGTTTGGTGTTTCTCTCTCTTCGAGCCGCCTGTCGGATTCTCTTTTCTTTTCCTTTGTCTTCTTCTTCTCGCTCGGTGCGCTGCTATTGCTGCTGCTGCTGTTGCTGCTGCTTTCTCCGAACTGTCATGCTTTTCTACAATTAGTGCTGTAGGTAGACACGCAGAGGCGCGCAGGGAGGAGGAGCTACTGCGCCAGTGGACCGGGAGAAAAAGAGGTTGTGGCGACTGTCGAGCTCGAGGATGGTGCGCAGGAAGAGCAGCTGGATTCTGGGCTGCGTCTGCTGGGTAGAGCAGCGGCAGGATGGTGGAGATGCAGAGGGAACCAGCCCAGTGGCTGGTGCAGCATCCGCGGGCGCAAAAAGAGCGAGCAGCAGCAGCCCTGGCTGCAGCAACCCACCGTTTCTCACTCCACTCACCTTCAATGACGTAAGCGCCAGCAGGAGCGAAGAAGCCACCTGTTGTTGCATCTGCGTACACTGCGCCGGCGGAAAGGTCCTGTCTGGCTGCGACGCTGCTGTTTTTGTCTGATGGAGTTTGTTGTACTAAAGGGGATGTGGAGGCGGTGGAGAAACGGCCTGTGGAGAATCCGGAGAGGGAGTCATGTGTGCAGAAAAGGTGGGAAATGGATACAAACAAGGAGTGGCGTGTACGTATGTAAATTCACACACGTTGTCGTGGATATGGGGAGCGTGAGGTGGAAAATGGATACAAACAAGGAGTGATATCTAAAAATATAAATTCATACAAACGTTGTCGTGGATGTGGGGAGCGTGAAAGAACCACCAGAGCCAGCGGTCGGGGGCGGGAAAGAGCCACAGATGACGACACACATGCATATATATGTGTGTAAGTGTATTTCCACCTCGCCGCACGGTATATGTGTATTCTCCGTGTGTGCCCGCGTGTCTGCAGTTTTGTCGAATGACGTTGGAACGTCTAATACAATGAAGAACATACTTGTGCAGATGCACGGGTCTGTTAAGGTGTGTGCGCGCAAGCTGTTGCGACTGCAGAGCTGGCTGTGCCGGTTCGTTGCGTGGCAAGGCTGCTCCTTCCAAATACCATCAGACACGGTGGGCGCGTGACTTTGTGCGTCTTTCTTTGATGCACATTTTTCCTGCAAATTTCTATCTGCACACCTTGCAGCTCCCGTGTACATGTGTATACACGTTGACGCATCCGTCTCTGCCTGTCCGTCTCTCTCTCTTTGTGGCGCTCGTGTTGTATGCGAGTGTGGAACCTTTTTCTCTGCGGCGCACGCAGTGTCGCGCCATACTTCACATACCCGTGTGTACACGCGCACATACGCACACCCACTCTTGAAACTGCACACGAGTCCCTCAAAAACGGGTGTGTGGGTCACACGTATATATACGGGAGACGGAAGAGAAGTATATATATCGACTCTCAGAAGAGTTTTCTTGGCAAGAGAGCTGCATCGGATGCTGCTATCTTCATGTCTGTACATGCCCACGTATAGGATGCACTGGCTTGTGCATAGGTGTTCGGCCACCCATTTCACTGTGGACTCGGAGGAGGGACACAGTTCTCTCTGGCCGCTGCTTTTCCTCCACGGGGCGGTGACTTTTCTGTCAGGGACTCTTGCGGTGATCTGAAAAAGGAGGCTGGTTTTATCTCTCTTGAGGGTTCACAGAGTAGTGTGTGCGGGGATGTATACGTAGACACAAACATACCAGCGATGACTGAGCAGCGGGAAATATGTGCAACTGCACAGTTGTGGAAGCCTGTGTAAATGTAGTGTCATTCCACTGGTATACTCCACTTACACTGCCGTCTGTTGTAGTTCCACGGTGGCACATATGCAAAGGTGTTTGGACCACTGGCGTCCACGTAGGTAGACGTATTCGCTGTCCT
>NW_021156222.1:1867-2157 GCF_002837175.3 Physeter macrocephalus | reverse complement strand
ACGTAGACCATGACACCACTGGTGCTCCCATTTGTTCTTCTGCCCATTAGAAACGTTCTCGTTGGTCTTACTTGCGGAGGTATTCGTAACAAGGACTGAACGCGGCAACAGCTCTGCCGCCCCAATCCATACACTCAAACCTTACTCAACACTTCCGCATTAGTCTGTAGGCGCCGCCGGCTCCAAACAAGATTTCCTGTTGCCCGGTGGTACTTTGGTTCACAACAGCAAACTACGAAGTCGCGCCGTGATTCGCACGTACCTCCTTGTCATTGTCACACCAGAGAAGC
>NW_021156222.1:0-222 GCF_002837175.3 Physeter macrocephalus | reverse complement strand
GTCTGAATGTCGAATGGAGTCCCTCTCACTGTGTCCCGAGGCGCAGTGTGCCACAGGAGGCGGTCAAGATGAAAACGTCTGCTCTGCATCAATTCCGTGAAGCAGTAGTGAATCGCCGTCAGCACCACGGTTCCCCTGATAACGATATTCGGTGCATCTCTACGACAATACATTTCCATCCTCTCGCCTATATGCATGCACCTCATCAAAACTGAGTGATAC
>NW_021156221.1:1826-2157 GCF_002837175.3 Physeter macrocephalus | reverse complement strand
TCTGCCTATGTTTTCATCTAAGAGTTTTATAGTGTCTGTCCTTACATTTAGGTCTTTAATTCATTTTGAGTTTACTTTTTGTGTATGGTGTTAGGGAGTGTTCTAATTTCACACTTTTACATGTACCTGTCCAGTTTTCCCAGCACCACTTATTGGAGAGGCTGTCTTTTCTCCACTGTATATTCTTGCCTCCTTTATCAAAGATAAGGTGACCATATGTGTGTGGGTTTATCTCTGGGCTTTCTATCCTGTTCCATTGATCTATATTTCTGTTTTTGTGCCAGTACCAGACTGTCTTGATTACTGTAGCTTTGTAGTATAGTCCGAAGTC
>NW_021156221.1:0-260 GCF_002837175.3 Physeter macrocephalus | reverse complement strand
ATCAATTTTATTTATCTTCTCAAAGAACCAGCTTTTAGTTTTATTGATCTTTGCTATTGTTTCCTTCATTTCTTTTTCATTTATTTTTGATCTGATCTTCATGATTTGTTTCCTTCTGCTAACTTTGGATTTTTTTTGTTCTTTCTCTAATTGCTTTAGGTGCAAGGTTAGGTTGTTTATTCAAGATGTTTCCTGTTTCTTAAGGTAGGAGTGTATTGCTATAAACTTGCCTCTTAGAACTGCTTTTGCTGCATCCCATA
>NW_021156220.1:1855-2157 GCF_002837175.3 Physeter macrocephalus | reverse complement strand
AGGCTTTGTCGCTTTGTTTAGACCTGCTTTGGGAGAAGCGCCGCGGCCTACAGTTTGTCCACGCCTTTGGAAATGACTTCTGTGAAGAATTGTAGCTGCTACTACGAAAGAAGCATTGGCTGCCGTCGCAGCCCGAGATCGATTATCACTGCTGCTGTTGGTTGTTGTTAGCCCCAACATGCAGCACATATTCGCGTGGTCCCCTCTTTTGAAAGAGACTCGACCTGTTACTGCGTGTTTTTTCCCCCTCTTGTTGGTTTTGCGACCCCGTAGTCAATTCTGGCAGATCTATCCGGCGAGGG
>NW_021156220.1:0-791 GCF_002837175.3 Physeter macrocephalus | reverse complement strand
GACGCCGAGGACGACGACCAGTATAGAGTAACAGTAACAACACATCACAGCCGCACCAGCAACACCAACAACGGGGAGAGAAGAGGTGGCAATCGCCGCGGCGCCCTCGCAGACCGCTCGGCGCAACAGCGGCCCGTCAGAGAACGCCGCAGACCGCACCGTCGGAGCTCCGGTCCTCGTGTGGACGGCTCGTGTTGCAGCACGCCTCGCCTCTCTCTCTCGACTGCTGTTTTGATACGACGTGTAATAGGCTATTGAAAATTGGGGCGCCACATATCCCCCCGCGCGCGCACTGGTGTGCCTGCTGCCCATCGTGTTTTCGACAGCGAGACCTCCACAAGAGAGACCAGTAGAAACACACCATGTCTTGTGTAGGGGTGGTCTTTAGTTATTGACCGTCAAAACCGAAGGGGATGTCATTTTTCCGTGCATGGCCGTGTAAAACCCCAGTTACATGTCTACGGCAGTCCCGCCGACGAAAGAGATTCGTACGTAGAAGCTGTTTTCAAACAGGTGCATGGCGACTAGCACGACCGCATCTGTAGTAGACGGCGGCGACCACAGACATGTTCGTGTGTAGTCAAGAGGATTGCACGAAAAATACGCCCTTCGCAGCTTAACTCCCACCAAAGCTCCTCTCCAAACAGGTGTAGGACGACTTTTAGAAAAGTACATTTAGAATCTGAGGAGAAACAGGGGCTTCCATCGGCATATTGATTCCGGACGACTAGGGTTGGTGAAATGAAGTATAGGGTAAGGAGGATCAGCTTCACCTAGAGCAGTCTGCACTC
>NW_021156219.1:641-2157 GCF_002837175.3 Physeter macrocephalus | reverse complement strand
CCAGTTCTTCCTTCTGACTGCAGGAAGAATTATGAAAGATATGAAAGGACAATTACTAAATGCATGGGCGATATGTCAAAGTAACAAATTGGACGGTTAAGGTGTAGGTAATGACAGTGAAGATAATATGGCAGGTTGAGGGTTCTGGAACGTGAAGAGGAAGACAGAGAATAAAGAGTGAAAAAAATTTTCAAATTACTGTCTTCAAAGACCTATAACGTTGTTGGAATGAGTGGAATAAAGAAAATATATCAGATGTGCCCTAAGTTCACATTTCATCTAGATGTCAGACCTTTAGTGCTTTGCTTCTCTCTCCCCTCCCAACGTCACTCTGAATCATTTATAGGTGATGCTGTGAGTCTTAAATGGTATCTTATATCTAGTTTTGGTTTCACACAATTGAAACCTCGTATTTACTTATAGAATACAAGAGATTTATTTCCTGACAAAGGAATTTTAAGCACTCGACAGCGGTCTAGGGAAGAGTTCGCATCAGGTGAGATGGGACATCCTGATTGCATTAAACATGTGTTCCCACATTCTACAGTATCATAAAGCGAGATTTGCAACTCTATTCCTAAACCACACAGGGGCCTTCACCAACCATGACCCGACACAAAACTCTTCAGTGCCCAAGGGGACAGCATAGAAAAGAATAGTGTTCGTGTCCGGGATAGAAGGGAGGAACTGTAGAAAAACTGCTGACAGCTAAATCACTGAAAAGGCAGAAATGAAATCTTTGGAGGACATGCGAAGGCACTGGCTCCTGAACTTCAGTAATTTGCTAAAAGCTCATTATATTTGTCATAATTCCACACCCCATGTGTCATATTACATTCATATGTTTGGCTTTAACTTCACTTCCCAATAACTTTGAAAATTTTTATTTTAATTGCCCATAGGTAATCATGTACAGGACATGACAGATGAAATATTCAAATTATATATTACAATATGTATGTACATATATACATACAGAAATATGTTACAGAAAGAGGGACAAGGACAGAGAGAGAGAGAGACATTAAAATGTCTGGAACACGCAAAGTCTGAAGAGTTGAAGCTCTGCTGGAAGTCCATCTGACAGGGGAACACTCTTTTACCTGAGGGAGCATCAGCCTTGTTCTATTCAGGCCATCAGTGGATTGGATGAGAACTTCCCACATTATAGAGGGCAACCACCTTAACTCAGGCAACTGAATTAAATAATACTCTCATCCAAAATCATCCTTACAGAAACCCACAGAATAACGTTTGACCAGAAAACTGGGGACCTGTGCCAGTGAATCTGACCCATAAATTAACCATCAAACCTTCCTTCCAGCACATTGACAAATAGTATGAAGAAAGTACAGCAGGAAATAGGTTTATTTGACATAAGCGCCACCGTGTCCAAAATGGAAAAGGCGACAAAATACGTTTACAATATAACAAAATTATGATTAATGATTAAGAAGTTGTATATGAATGGCAATGAACTTCAGTGACTACATTTTTAATAAAGGGATTTCAACTT
>NW_021156219.1:0-114 GCF_002837175.3 Physeter macrocephalus | reverse complement strand
GTGGGGCAGCAAGCCCCAATAAATACGTCCTCTGCGGCACGACGGCCATCCTCCTGCAACTCAACTTCCGATTGACTTTGGAGAACCTGGTGAGTCTGACTCTTCAGTTCAACT
>NW_021156218.1:0-2157 GCF_002837175.3 Physeter macrocephalus | reverse complement strand
TTGCGACTTCAAGGGTGGTACCGGGGTGTGCGCTTCCTGCGAACGAGAGGTGGAGTCCAGGAACTTTGATATCAAAAGTTAGTACTACGGGAGAGGTCAGGGTCGAAAACGCAGAGTACTGCTGAAAGCCGTAGGCATGTGAAAGGCAGAGGTGGTACCTTAGTGCCGTGCACGCGCTAGTTTGTTGTTCGGTGACACCGTTGGGCAACCGTGTCTCCCCGGTAGCAGTAGCCAGGCCACGTTGAATCCACACTGGTGTAGAGCAGAATTTTGTGTGGCAGGTGTCGGGTCGGGCAACTGGATGGCTCACACGTGTTCAATGCCTCAGAGAGATGGTAGCGCGGCGGAAGACAAAGCCCCGCGTGTCAGTGCCACCTATGTGTACTTGTGACTGTGCAGAACTAAGATACGGAGATCCAGAATCATGGGTGGCGCAGCTGTTTTAAATATACCCGTTTCATTGCACACAGTTGCTCACTGTGTATGAAGATAGGCGAAAAATCGCTTTAGAGAAGTTCTAGGAGAGACAAAGTTGTGGTGGAGAGTCTCGCACCTGTTGGTTTGTCTTCGTATAATCGTTTTGACACTCCTACAAAACGAACTTGCGTAATGCATTGAGGCGGTAAAGAAACAAGCGTACAATCGCAGCGGAAGACGATTACCAGGGATCACGTGCTACGCGAAACCCCAGAAGGCGGATGTTATAGATATCTATGTGGTGCGTAATAGTGAAGTGCACGGGAGATGCGGGTATGGATGATTTGCATTGATTCGTGCGCACGGGTCTACGCGTAGTGAAACGTATACACCGGAGAGGCGTAGCCTAGTCGGAGGTGCGTTCCAAATGCAGTGAGAAGAACCCCAGAACATTTGATCCATTTCTTGTACTATGCATGTATACATAGGCATGCTCATCCTAGCAGACGCCTTTTAAAGCTGTGTGAATGCCCTGTATAATGTACGATGAAAAGACTTGTAGTGTGCACGGCTGTAGGCCGTGGTGCATGCACTGCGAGTTCCTCTTGGGGGGCCGGACGGGTAGTGCGCAATCAACCGTAGCGTATCACACTGCGTATACACTCGACGTGGATGAGGCTCGTTGTTCTATCTCGTACATTGGTGAGGATCCGTAGTATAAACCTAAATCACGAAGAGGGGGCTGCGTAGAATGAGTGTGACCTTCCTCGCCCGCACTGCCTCATACAAAAAGAAAAGCACGTCGTTCTCGCACTCATACGACAGGAGGCGCTTGTCAGTCCAGTTTGGAATTCACCGAATCTACTTTGATACGTTCGTAGTTGGCATGCACAGTGGTGTCTAGTGCACCATACCTCCCCGTGTCGAGGATGCCTGCAGGAGCTTCTGAAGCCCACTGAGGTTCCCAATTCTGTGCTTCGCGCGTACCTTCGAATTTCTTGTGTTGTTGACGTCCTCTGAATAGCACAGCGCTGCATCTGTGCTCGTTCAGGACTGCGGCTCCCTACATTCCACACACGCTTCTTTTTTTGTGTGGGAAGGAGCTCCTTTAGAGAAGGGCAACGATGATCGCGGCGCAGGAGTGTTTTCGGGGCAGCCAGTTCTGTCTCCTCATGGTAGTGCCCAGTGTGCCTCTCTGCAGCGTGGTCACATTTCTCTTGAGACTCTTCAGCCACTTCTATTCTTCAGTTCTAATTGTGCATACGTGTTGACGTGTCCGTCTGTCTGTTCTCACAGGTAACTAGATGTTTATACATCTCTGCGGAGCTACGCTCATATGTGGTGACATTGAGGCGCCACCTCCTGATGTGACCATGGCATTCCCGCCCTCGGTGCAGCCGTCAAATGTCTCCACTGAGGCCCCCAGGGATCCGTCTCTGTGGCAGCTTGTGGATGACTACGCACCATGTGACACTGAGTGACTTCTGTATAACGTTTATACACGCAGTCGTTAAGATAATCAGTCTCAAATATTTATTTCGGCTGTGCATGCTGTTTACGGCACCACTAGGTATCTGTATCTACGGTGGTATTTAAGGCGTTTTTTCTGTTGTGACACTCTCGTACTTCTGCGCGTGGTTACGTGGCAGTGTCTCTGTATACTGGTGTTGGAGGTGTACTGTATAACTCGGGTATCCATCGTTAGCCATGAACTGTCTCATTGAGGTGCCCATGTGTCGT
>NW_021156217.1:1689-2157 GCF_002837175.3 Physeter macrocephalus | reverse complement strand
GTAAAGACAACTAACGGCTGTGAGATGGGTGGTCCCGGCCGCCCGGCCCTGTAAACAGGGAGATCCTTCCTGCTTGCCGGGCTGTGGGAGACATTTTAATTCCACCCCCGACGCCACCGCGGGGAAGGGCGAGGACCGGCAGCCGTGAACGCGCGGATGCAGAGCGCACGGGGAAGCCGGCCCTGCCTCCTTCACGGCCAGCCTTCGCAGGGCTTCTGCCGGGCGGCCGGCACGGAAGAACCGGAAAGGCTGGCTCACGAGCGCACACACAGTTTTTACTGCCTCGCGGCTCAAGCACCCTGGACGGGACGTCAGCTCTCCAGACACCCCTGACGGTCAACCGGAACCGCTCGGAGTCCGCCGTCGACGCCAGCTCCCAGGCCCACCGGCCCTCACGCCAGGCCCACGGGGGTGTAGGGCCCACGCAGCGCGCCCGCTTCTCTCTGAGGCGGGAACGCTGCAGCCCCC
>NW_021156217.1:0-531 GCF_002837175.3 Physeter macrocephalus | reverse complement strand
CTTTACCCTAATCCTAACCCGTGCCCTAAACATAACCCGTGCCCTAACCCTAACCCTCACCCTAAGCCTCTAACCCTAAACCCCTAACCCTAACGCCCTAACACTCTAACCCTAACCGTAACACTACCCTTACCCTAACCCTAAACCTATCCCCTAACCCCTAACCTAAACTCTCTAAACCTAACCATAACCCTAACCCCTAAACCTTAACCCTTAAACCCTAACCCTAATCTTTAACCCTAACCATAACCCTCTAACCCTAATTCCTAATTCCTAGGTAATTTCCTGACCTGACCCCTAGACTTTACCCTAAACCTCTCCAAGCAAAGATCCTGACTCTTACACTAACTGAAGCCCTTATGCTGTGCCTAACACAGGCCCATAATTTAGTCCGAAGGCCATGACACTGTCCCAAACGGATGCCTAGATGGTCATCCTAAATGGGGCCCTGACACTGTCGCTAACTAAGGCCTTGACACTACACACAACACAGACCCGGACACTGTCTCTAACTAAAGCCCTGACAATACT
>NW_021156216.1:562-2157 GCF_002837175.3 Physeter macrocephalus | reverse complement strand
TGCCAGCCGTCCTTCTCCTTGAGATACGGTGATTTCCGCTTTGAGGTCCGCTAAGGACTTCTAAGCAGAGGGGATTTCTCAGTACAGCTCAGACTAGGGCAACGAGGCTCACCTCCAGGGCATGCTGCGCCTGCTAGAACCGTGTTCCTGAGGATGGTGGTGAGGTGAGACTAGCTAGCTCTCCCAAGGAAGAGTGCAGTGTGCTACCCTTCAATCGGCCTACCCAGGGGCACCCTGAAGGACTTAGGGACCGAGTGTGGCCCAGCAAGCCTAGGGGAGCCTGGCGGCACAGAGAGTTCTCGTCCTGAAACGGGTGCTGACGCGAGGGGGCACAGGAGTCTTGAGAAGTTTACACCCACTGAGGCCAGGCGGAAGAGCGACTCAGTCCTCAGGGAACATGCTGCTCGCCTACCCTTCTGGACACCAAATCCTGGCCCTACGTCGAGGTTGGGGCCCACGTTGAGATTGCCCTTAGCTGTAGAGCAGGGCGGGCTGTGCTCCCACCCACCACCCGGAAGCACCCCCTTCCTTTCGAGAAAACTCGTTTTGTTCCACAGCCACGCCTGCAGTGAGTACAAGTCCAGCAAGCACACTGTATTTCAGGTAGATTCCAGGCCTCATGAAAGGAGCTTGGCAAATGGGATCCCAAGCCTTGCCGCTTTAGACGCCTCTCCAGGTTGACACGCAGCCTAGGGACGTGAGATTTCTGTCAAGTCAAAGGGACACAAGCTCCCCACTGGGCCTTTCCATGAATCCACTTTTCCACGCAGGAGTACTGCGTGTAGCCAACTGCCTCAATGAACGAATCCCCAGAGTCGGCCATGGGGTCTGAACTTCTTCCAAATTCCAGCAGTGTACCCCGAAGCACTGTACTTCAGTGGCCGTGGGAGCACTAGTTTGAATTTCTCCTCGCGGTGGCGTGACGACACATATGAGGTCTTAGGATTGCGGCACAGCAGAGGGATTTCCTTAGTAGCGCTCAGACAAGGGCGACGAGGCGGAAGTACCCGGCACGCTGCCCTGGCTAGAACGGTGTTCCAGAAACTGCTGGAGAGCGAAGGAAATCCAGCTCTCCCAGGGGAGTGTGCAATAGGCTGCCCATCGATCGGCATACATGGCGGGACTCTGAAGGGCGTTCACGGCTGGACGGTGCTCGGGAGGCCCAGGGGTCCTTGGCCCATACAGTATTCTTGTACGGAGACACGTGCGGACAAAACTCCTGAGTAGCTTACAAGTGGCTTACCCTAAGGAAGAGCAAGCGACTACGGCCACAAGGCCACTGCTGCACGCCTACCGTCCTGCCTGCCATTCAGGGCCTTAGCTTGAAGCTACTGCGCAGTTGGGTTTTAAGTTAACCCATAGAGCCGGGTGGATGAGCTCCCAACCAGGAGCGGGAAGCACCCTGTTTCTTTCATTGAAACTCTTCTTCGTATCCGAGCACAGATGAGCATCCGGGCTATATCAGTGGTTTGCAGGTAGCCTCAAGGAGGCATGCGGGCAGCTTTCAAGGCGAGAAAACAAGGCTGGCCTCCAAAGGCCGCCATTACCAGGTGGACCCACGGCAGAATCGTCTGTGGTTTCTCATGAGTCCAGGA
>NW_021156216.1:0-257 GCF_002837175.3 Physeter macrocephalus | reverse complement strand
GGAATTGTAAGCAACGTATTCTTCTCAGTACAGCTCCGACAAGGACGGTGAGGCCGACCTGCGTGAAATGCTGCCGCTCCTCCAACCGTGTTCCTGGGGCTCTTGTGGAGCTGAGGACGTCTAGCTGTCCCGAGGACGTGTGCCACATGCGGCCAATCACTCAGCAAACACCCTGGTACTCTGTAGTGTCTACGTGTCTGAATGATGTGCAGCCGGTCCGGGGAGCCGGGGGGTACTCGGTGTCCTTGCACGGAAAC
>NW_021156215.1:1275-2158 GCF_002837175.3 Physeter macrocephalus | reverse complement strand
GTGAGCTGGCCGCAATATCGCAGGATTGCTTCAGGCCCTATTGTGTTTCAGCTGGGGCAGGCTGAGCCTTTGGTTAATTCCTGTTGGTGATGGGAAATTAGAGTGACATGTGCCTGTCCAAACAGCTACAGCTAGTCTCTCAGTGGTTCCCCGTCTTCCAGGTCACCCTCCGGACCAATTGCAGACTGGACGAAAGAGGAGTGTAAAGGCGCTCATTCTCCAAGTGGGGAGATTGTTAGTACAGCGGCTGGAATGGCGAACGCGAGCACCAAGGAATGAAAACTGATTTTCGCTTTAGAAATCTTTCCAGATCACACGGTGTACCATCCCCTGGGATTCCCATGAGTGGTTTCGCTGTAGGCAGGTTGCCTTGAACCTGGAGAGGTCGGACCCATGGAATGGGTAGCACGCAGGATTACTTGAAAGGGTCTGCATTTGCGCACCCAACCGCACCGATCCTCCCAGCCCCAGGAGTATCCAGCCTTATGTCCTATGCCGCTGTGGGTGTAGATGTGGTCAATCCTGGTTGCATCACAGCCCTTGAACGCATTTTGGAAGAATTTCTCTCTCTTTGGCCGTGCTTGTCTTTTTTTCCTTTTGAAATGTAGTTTTATAATGGGGTTTAGCTGATTTTCACTGCTGTGTTTATGCCGCTTTATACACACTTGATTCACTTACAGAGAGATATCAATACTTAGGTTTTAAGATGCTTAGGAGTCTGATATATTCTTCTGCTATGAATAGGGGCTGTTAAGTCCTGTTCATTGAGAAAGGAGTAGGTCGTGGCTATTACATATTTGCTTTTTGGAACGGTATCTGTGCTAATTTCAAAGTCGTGTTTGATGCATCAGGCCACCTCACCTTTCCCCTTACGCAGGCGTAA
>NW_021156215.1:0-210 GCF_002837175.3 Physeter macrocephalus | reverse complement strand
CTGGGATTCCCATGAGTGGTTTCGCTGTAGGCAGGTTGCCTTGAACCTGGAGAGGTCGGACCCATGGAATGGGTAGCACGCAGGATTACTTTAAAGGTTCTGCATTTGCTCACCCAACCTCACCGATCCTCCCAGCCCCAGGAGTATCCAGCCTTCTGTCTTATGTCGCTGTGGGTGTAGATGTGGACAATCCTGGTTGCATCACAGCCC
>NW_021156214.1:0-2158 GCF_002837175.3 Physeter macrocephalus | reverse complement strand
CTTAAATGCAGATTCTTCAGATGCAAACAGGCAGAGCTTCAGATTGAATATCAGCTCTTCCAAAATGACCTGTCAGCAAACACTGCAGGATTCCGCTCCAGTGGGGACCCTGGAGTCGACAACTCAGGGACTGAAGTGGACATCGGGGCCAGGGCCAGTGGGAGGGGATGGGGAGGGAGACTTTCATGATGGTTGTGGAATTTTGGTTTTGTAAGATGAAAAGTTCTAGGCATGGTGATGATGGCTCCACGAGAAAGTGAATAGATCTGATGCCTCACAAACGTGCACTTAAAATGGTGACGATGGTAAACGCTATGTGACGTGTGTTTTATTTCACTTAAAATAAATTCATAAAATAATGTCTTTTTAAATGAGATTCCATTTCGACTCCCGTTCATCACAAATGTCAGAGGCCCAGACACAGTCCCCTACCTTAGGGGCCATCACGGTACCCTCACATGGTACATGGGAGACCATTCTCAGGAGGGCCTAGTCTGTGCTCACCTCACCTCTGCGCAGGGAGACCCAGGCAGTGCTGACCCCCATAGTTTAGACATATGATATATTATGATATTCATAGGACACCACCGAATGTTGTCACTCACCAGAACACAGAGCAGCAACCCACGCAAACATGCATGACCTCATATGAATGTGACAAGTTCAAGGGAAGAAAAGGAACCACAGGTTAATCAGGGAAACACCCTTAATGCAGAGGTTGGAAATCTCAAAGGGGAAAAGACACACTGCAGGCAAAGAGCACATAGGGGTTTCCCCATACATGTGACCCTGACGCATGCAGATGTGGTGAGACTCGTACAGTCCCCGCACCCTATAGCTGGGGTCGCACATCCACACTCACCACGGTGACCCACCTCCGCAGACGCTGTACCTAAAGTCACACGTTATCTCTCAACAGGTGACCCCTCCTACCCAGACCCCTCCACCTGGGTCACATGTCCACAGTCCCAGGGTGAACCGCCCTCCGCAGACTCCACCAACTGGGGTCACACGTGCGCATTCTCCAGGGTGACCTCACCTCCCCAGACCCTGCACCTGGGGTCACACATCCCCTTGGTCAGGACACGATGGCTCTGCTCTTGGCTCCCTAATGTGGAAACAAACTGGGTTCCTGGGACCTCCTGGGATGGGAAATAGTGTAAGGTGGGTCTCCTCTCCCCACACTTGTCCCACAGAAGTCCTCCTCTTTTCACTTTGGTTCTGTGCGATTTTACCTCTTTTTAAAGCTTTCATGCTAGAGTTGAACACATTACTTGGTTCTGGCAGGTGCAGTCCTTTCTTGTCTCCCTTACTTGTTGAGAAAACTCACAGGACAGCACGGCTGAAAGCCGAAGGGCAGCTCTGGATCCTGCTGAGTAGGGACGGCAGACAGGAAGGAGAGCTCAGCAGCAGCCTGAGCTGTTGCCCATCGGCCTTTTGCCCGATCTGCGTGCCCTGCAATCAATTCACCAGCTAAACCTGCCTCCCTACGCACCGTGCACGTGCTGGCAAATTGGAATAATCGGCAGGTAGCCCTCCTGAGGATTCTCCACGAGCCCCAGGGAAGGTGAACCTTGCAGGAATAAGGACTAAGGCCCCGACCATAGCACTGACCCTTGGGAGGACCAGGTCACCACACTCAGAAGAGAGGGTGGTACCTAGACAAGCCCACCTCAGCTCCAGACCCCAGATATCTAAGCACTGACCTTCTGATGCAGTCACGGAGCTTCCCAGTACTGAGGCCAGGCTGGGTTTCTACCCAGGTCCCCATACTCCTAGCGTGCACAGAACATGGTCAGGTCTAAATCTTCTTATTATAGACAACACATGGTCAGCTCTAAACCTATACAGTAGACAGGACATGGAGAGGTATAAATTTACCGTGTAGAGAGAACTTGATCATGTTTAAACTAGCTTAGGGTTGATCTCATAGGAGGTACAGATCACACATATGGGTCTCTCATCTTTGGACACCCACATCAGGAAACTGAACAATATCGTTGTCATTAAACATTTCAACAGGCAAAACAGAAATGTTACCAGTGTCTCTGGCCACCTGATGGTCAGGATCCCCATGTGATCCAAGAACTTCTTAGAGCCCAGTCTCCTGCCAGGACAGAAAAGAAGTGGCCTGATTCCAGCCTCCCAGGCTTCCAGA
>NW_021156213.1:1949-2158 GCF_002837175.3 Physeter macrocephalus | reverse complement strand
CTATTTCCAAGATTCTGGATCATCTTTACTATCATTATTCTGAATTCTTTCTCAGGTAGACTACATATTTCCTTTTCATTTCTTAGGTCTGGTGGGTTTTTGCCTTGCTCCTTCATCTGCTATGTGTTTCTCTGTCTTCTCATGTTGCTTCTCTTACTGTGTTTGGGGTCTCCTTTTTGCAGGCTGCAGGTTTGTAGTTCCTGTTGTTT
>NW_021156213.1:0-100 GCF_002837175.3 Physeter macrocephalus | reverse complement strand
AAGCCCGAGCCTCAGCTCCCAGGCCCCGCCCGCCCCGGCGGGTGAGCAGAGAAGCCTCTCCGGCTGGTGAATGCCGGGCACTGAACCTCTGTGCGGGAAT
>NW_021156212.1:1771-2158 GCF_002837175.3 Physeter macrocephalus | reverse complement strand
ATCCAGATAATATAGGATGGGAATCCCATCTCAAGGTCCTTAATAACATATGCAAAACCTTTATTTTCCAATGAGGTAGCAGTCAAGGATTAGGACATGGATATATCCTTTGGGGGGCCACCATCCAACCCACTACACCAGCCACACGTTACTTTGATTTTGGCTGATGGCTGCAGCTTATGGTGTGGGAGAGTGGCTGTTTCTTTTGAGCCACTTAAGTAAAGATCTGACATAAAAGGGCGTTAGGGAGTTGCAGGTGACCAAGCAATACGTGGAGCGGAATGAATGAGGCACCTGGAGGGTCTTTAGTATACAGAGCCTTTACCTGGCACTTGACTTGAGAGTGTGCAGGACTTCACAGGGTAGGAAAGTCTCAGGCAGCCGTCC
>NW_021156212.1:0-254 GCF_002837175.3 Physeter macrocephalus | reverse complement strand
GTCCAGCAGCAGTTCCAGGAGGCCACTCAAGTGAGTAGCCCCATAAAAGTGTGAGCAGGACTGTCCTGGTAAAGGTCTGTTTTTCCTGAAGGGAGAGCCATATCCGTTAATTACAGGCTTAAAGGCATAGTTGAGTGGGTTAAGAGATTGAAAAAAACAGGGGACCGTTAGTGACAATTTCCCTTCTCATTCCTAATGGTACCGCCATGTGAAGGGAGTTGGATTAGTATAACTTTTAACCTCCCTCGTCTTGT
>NW_021156211.1:0-2159 GCF_002837175.3 Physeter macrocephalus | reverse complement strand
AGCTTAAGTTTGCTCACTCCCTATCACAGTCAACACGTAATCTCATTAATAAAGGAATTACATACCTACAAGTCTCTTAGTTTGTGCAGCAAACTCCTTGCTTTGCTCTGTCCATCTTTCTTTTTCTCCTGCCAGTCCGCCGATCAGGGCGGAAGCGGTCTGCATTTTATGTCTGCACCTCTCTGCATCTTCAAGCAAGGTCTAAAAACAGACAGAACCAGAAGAAAACCTTTGTTCAGATAAATAGAGCCTGGAGCTCAAAAACATAATTTAAAAACATCGTATGTTATCTTCCTTTCTGAGATATGTGAGCCACTTATTCCACAGGAAGCATAAGATTCCATTTCTGTGGGTCTGTCTCAGCCCAGCCTGTGTCTTAAGCCCTATCTATGGAACATGGATGGATTCCTCAGGAGGGACCCTAAGCCAATGGGCAAACCCTCCCCAGATGTTAATAAACTGAGAAATATTGGAGATTTGCATCCTTTATGATTTTCATATCAAAAAATTAGAAATAAAATATCAGCATACATGCTAATATCTCAGAGCACAACAAAATGTAAAGAAATACATATCCCTACTTAAAAATGAGGACTATTTCTCATGTTAAAGTTCTAGCATCATTATTGCTTCGCCTAACTCCACATCTCCTTTTACTTTAGGTGAAACTTTAGATTATCTTCAGGTTGCGGGGTCCTGAAGCTCATTCACAGATTCCAGCCACACTGACTTAGTAGGTCCCTCCCTGCTGCTCCTTGTGTCAGTAAAAGACCTTTAACCGGACTTCCACACACTATTGTCACTCAGGGCTTTGTTCTTAAAAACAAGTGGTTCCATTTATCTATGTTGAAAAGACAGCTGCTAATTCTACTTGTAAAAATGTATACTTATGGTACAACAATGGATATAGCTAAAGATTTAGCTATGTGACCAGTCACTGGAAGTTCATGTATAATATTTATATATATTTATATAATGTACATATGGCATATATATGCTAAATGTCTAACAATAGAGGATAATTTACATAGATTATGGGATATTGTGAACAAGAATTCTCTGAAGCCATTAAAAATATAATCGTTAAGAAAAATAATCATTAAGTTAAAGAAAAACAGTCATTAGCTAAAAATTCAATTTATACAGCAGTATGTACTGAATTATCTGCTACAATTTTACATGGATTTTAAATATATGTAAATCAGGCATATGAAATGATAAAGACTAAAATATTTTTAGGCTTCATCTCCAGGGTTACCTATGTGTATTTTCTATAAGGAACATGAATTGCTATTGTAATAATAACACAATACAGTGTTTTTCAGAAGCAAGATATTTGTTCCAGTTTGTTCTAGTCTGCTGTTTTCCTTCCCGCTAGAGTTAATGCAGAAAACCCAAAATCCCAGCTGAGAGGTGTACCCGCACATCAACACCATCCATATTTGTTTGTTTGTTTCTCCCCAAGAAGAAAGATGTCAGCTGGAAGTATAATACGACATCATTTATTTCTGCCTACCTTTAAAACAAACTTTTCACAGGACAGATATTTTTAATATTAAGTTATCTTCCCTAAGTTCCCCATCCCCACTGCCATGTGGCCAAATAAAAACTGGCCAACCCCTCCCCTCCTGGCTGTTGCTTTCTGGAAACCCAGGCTCCTTTGGGGGATTGGGAAATGGGGGATGGGAGAGGACCAAATGAGCACACAGGAAGGAAAAGCAGATTTTCCCTCCAAGCCTGGCTAGGGGAGTGTGCAGAATTCCTTGCGTTCCGTGGGTAGTGACCCCAGACCTCCCTCTCCTAGTGCCCCAGGGTCTGACTAGCTGCCCAGAGGCCCTGTGGAAGTGGACCCTCTGCAAAGGCACTGACTGCCCTGTGCACAGAGCTGCAGGACACACACTCTTCCAGGGACGGCACAGACCTGGTTGTGAGGTTACCAGTCGTGACCATGAACTGCAGACTTGAGAGCCCTGCCCTGGCCCCTGCAGTCTATAACCCCCTGGACTCTCACGGAGCCCCATGGAGGGAGAAGGAACGACACAATGACTGAAGGTCAAATTCATGCTGGGGGCAGGTGGGCACACAGCCAGATTTTGTGTTTTGGGGGGGGTTTTTTTGCGGTACGCGGACCTCTCACCGCTGTGGCCTCTCCCGTTGCG
>NW_021156210.1:1170-2159 GCF_002837175.3 Physeter macrocephalus | reverse complement strand
GCAATACAAACGTGCACACAATTCTCTTCCGCGAGGAATGACGCTTCTGCCTGCTTCCTCTTCCCCTCTAGACTGGGATTGACACTGGGCTGCGACAGGTGAGTCCTCTGTTGGATATTTTTCAGGGTTCCTTCTCCTTCTCACCAACTTGTGTATGCATTCGCATATATAGGGTTACATGTACGCATAGAACCGAATGTGCACCTGCATATGTGTTTGTGTGTGTATATACAAGTTCATTGACGCGTAAACTTATGTGGATAGTTCTCCGACCAAGGGAATACCTGTAGGGCATTCTTCGCCTGAAACGCCATGTGATGTCTTCGCAACGAGTTGGTGCTGCTCTGCAGGTGTAGGGTGAACTGTAAGCGGGACTTCCTCCGGCCGCAGCACACGGTGTCCAGTTCTCCTCAAGAATTTCTCGCCTATAAATTTTGTCTGGCGCATCATGAGCTTTAGAGAGGCCCGAAGCTGCATAGACGCACAAATCAGACAACGCTGCAACCGGCGCCGGCGCGTGCACTCCTGCGGCCTCTTAAGCCCTGTTTGTTGAGAAATGAAGAGGTTCGCGCACCAGCGAGTGGTGGCGCCACGTGTGCTCCCCCTTTTCACGCGTGTTAAGGGACTAAAAAAGCGAGCACAAGGAGGAAAAAGGAAGAGATAATGCCAGCGTGCCCGCTTTTCTATTTGCCAGGTCAAACAACTAGCGCTGCCAGACCTCCGGCGCAGCTTCTCATCTGCCACAGAGAAGAGGGAGGGACGCGAAAACAACAGGAGGCGCTTCAAACAAAATAAGCAAATGCGGCGGTGTTGGAGGCAGCAGCAGCTTGAGGCACTCTAGAGTTCTCCTCAATCGTGCACGCGCCATCTTACAGAAAAAACGCCAACCATTGGGTTTTGAGGCACCACTGCTTCATTACGTGTGAAGCAATAAGCCCGAAGAGGAAAGCAACATCTAAAGGTGCAGGAGAGTAAACTGGGAAGAGGGA
>NW_021156210.1:0-920 GCF_002837175.3 Physeter macrocephalus | reverse complement strand
AGTGCTACTCTCTACGTGAATCATGGGACGCCTCTGTGTGTCGGGCATTGTGAAACACTGCAGGATTTGTTAACCTATACACCAGCACTGTACGCCTACCGCAAGTAATCGAATAGCTACATACGCGTACACATACATACATACATACACACACATACATACAAACACCTACATATGAGTGTATATCATATGCAGCCTACACGTGTGTGTATGCATACGTATGTGTTCACTTATTTAGGAACATCTAGTTGTCCATATATACAATTCTACAGGCATGCGTACACAGACACACACAGACATGCCTACTTATTTTAGGCATGCGTACGCACATACAAACATGTATGAAGGACGCACACGGACGTACTCATTCAAAAAGTGTTTATACACGCATACATAGATGTATGCATGCTCTGTATAGCTGCTCCCGTCACGCTGTCGTTGCTGGTACACGCTAAAGCCACAAAGGTAAAGCAGAAAGGGTGCGAGCGTCCCCGTAGTAGAACCGAGGAAGACATAGACTCAGGTTCACGAGGCTTGGACAGACTTACGGCTTCTTTGTCGGCCTCACATACTACGAGGTTGTTCTTGTTGCTCCTCTCCTGCTCAAGTGACAGAACGGAATGCTGTCTCCCTAAAGAACGGAAACAGTTGCAGCCAGCTGTCTCTTGCACCGGCCTTCTGATGCGTTTCTGACTCACCACTGTTCACGAGAAGCAGTCTCTCAACAAGGCACTATCCTACTTAGGCGGTTGCATCGAAGATACTTCAAGAACCACCACGGGTACGGCTATCCACATTCACTTTTTCTTCCTTCCCTCCGAGTGCTGTCGCCACCCCTGCGTGCCCATCTCTTTCTCGCTGGTGCTACTTGACTGTTTTCTTCATTGACCAGCTTTACGCTCTAATGCGCGCACCGCATC
>NW_021156209.1:1822-2159 GCF_002837175.3 Physeter macrocephalus | reverse complement strand
GCAGGAACCACCTAATACCAAAGGGCCAACATCAGAAAGGTGATGAAGAACCCAGAAGGAACCAACTCACACCAAAGGGCCAACATCACAAAGGGCATGAGAAAACCAACAGGAACCACGTCACACCAAATGCCCACATCACAAGGTAAGAGGAACCAAGCAGGAACCACTTCACACCAAAAGGCCCACGTCACAAAGCGGATGAATTACCGAACAGGAACCACCTCACACGTCATTGTCCACATCACAAACGGGATTAGGAACACAGCAGGAACCACCTCATAACAAAAGGCCACATCACAAAGGGGAAGGGGAACCCAGAATTAACCACCTTACA
>NW_021156209.1:0-436 GCF_002837175.3 Physeter macrocephalus | reverse complement strand
GCAATGCACATCAGCACTACAAAGAAGTCTCACCTCGCATCGGTCAAAAGGGCCATCCTGAAAAAGTGTAAAACCCAGAAATGCAGGACAAGCCATGGAGAAAAGGGAGCCTTGTTATGCTGGTGGAAGGGATGTAAATTGCAAACGGTCACTCTGGAGAAGTGTATGGTGTTTCCTAAAACATCTAAAAAACAGAGCTACTTCCACTCATGGGCGTGTATCTTGGCCCCGGCCCTGCGGCGGAGTCTGGGTCCGGGCCAGCCAACCCCGGAGCGTCTGGTGTGCCACTGCCTTCCAGGGCCGCCTTCTGGCCGCCTGGCCCCGGCCAGGCAGGCGGGGAGCGCCCCCTCCGGCGCGCGCTGTGGTGGGAGGGGCCTAGGAAGCGGGGCCTGAAGCGGTGCCCGGCGGGGGCGGAGGCGGCCTCGGCCGCGGGCGA
>NW_021156208.1:0-2159 GCF_002837175.3 Physeter macrocephalus | reverse complement strand
GGAAAGGGAGATACGAAATCCCGACACAAGTCTCAGGTTGCCATCTGCCCCGTATCAGTATCGTGGCTCTGGTTAAGGGTTAGAGATATGAGAGCCTTGGTGTCAACGATACAATCCGACTGTTAAAGCCGTCAACCAACCATATAGCTGTGGCCGCATTTTACCATGTACTAACTATGAGCATCTCGACGCTGGTCAAGAAACGTGCGGCTAGACGAAAACTGTTACAGCCGTAAAAAACTGAACAGAGCTTTAGGGCGTGTAAGTAGCGCTGCTCACGCAGGTACACAGCCGTTGAACTATGCGGCGCCAATGTTACCACAATTATCACCTGCGGGTGCACGAATCAGCGTGGGTGTGTATTAAGCTGCACGAGCTACAGGCGCGAGAGCTGCAGACCAGCCACGCAGTGCCCTGATCTTTCCCGCGGCCAATAGGACGTACGCACAGAACTCGAAACGCTACGACGTCTTTGCAAGACAAATCGTGCGCATATCGTCTGTTTAAGAAGGGGACTCATCCATTGAGAAAACGAAGATCCTGAAACTACTACACATGTTTTTGGTAGGACGCTCTTCTGGTGGAGAGGTTTTGCGACGCCTTCTGACGTAGAACGTCCGTAAGAAGTGCATTCCATTTTTCGACCCTTATCATGTATCCTTTGTCCCCAAACATCACGTTCGGCTCCCTACGCGTGCCCGTATCTTCCCCCACAATGCCGGGTTAGGACTGCACTCGCATCTGTCACTCGCAAGTGCGTTACACTGTCTGTACTGGGAGCCGTGATAAAACAAACCAAGTGTGAATGACACGCGTGACAAAAACTTGCAAGAAAAGTACTGTTGATTGTACACTTCCACCGCGCGCCTCGTCCTACCCAGAGAGCAAAGCTAAGTGCTGGTGTGCGTAATTCAATAGAGAGGTGATACACGTAGATTCCAGGGTAACCTCCTCACAAGCAGGAACCGCAACCATCGGTTTGAGGCCCCCACGACGAATGAGTATACAATGGTACACATCGAGCGACACTAACGACGACGCAGCAGACTCCACTTTAAGGGTGTCAGCTACAAGCGGAAACACCAACTTCTTCCCCACAGGCAAACACAACTACTACACCTGAGCAGAAACAGTGTGGAGACAGCCGCAGTACGACCTTGTCGCTATCACAGCAGAGACAGGAGTCTCAGTAGTAACGTACACTTTTTATGCCGTGATCGGACCGTGCTTTGTAAGAGGCGTCGCCGCTGCAGTTGAAGCTGTTGCTCCAACAAGTATCGATGGAATTTGCTGCTAAACGCCGGGCAGAAATTGAAGATACAGGTCTAACGGCTCACCAGCTGACGGGAGGGAGGGTGTTATAAAGCGCAACACTGCGCCGCGCCTGTCTGGGCTTGCTCCTTTTCGGTAGCTACGCAGAACTGCGCGTCATATTGCATGCAGTCCTTCAGCTTTTCCGCTGAACTTCCCCATTCTTTGCACACTCACATTCCTCCTGCGCTCACTCGGACGTCTTCACGCCTGCATCAGTCAAGCGGTATGCGCGATGCGGCCGGGCAGCGGTCTGCTCGAGGTGCCCCCCCCAATTTCCATAGGGACATCTGTCCTCAGTCCGTATCCGGCCTTTGATCTGCTCACCTTCCTCGCCGCTGCAGCACATCTTGGGACTGTCACACTGAGAACAGAAGACGTCGTAACAGTTCGCCTCCCACCATTGATACTCTCACGTAGGAAACCCTTCCGCAGGCCTGTGCTCTGACACTGCAGAGCACACTACCAGCAGCCCGAGCACGTGGTGCCAGCGCCCTCCCGTTCCATTCGTTCACGACCTATTTCACGCGAGCGGTTCCTCATCCGTATGTGACCTCTAAAAAACCACACATGCGCTCTCCATAAATCCATCTTGTCAAAGCAGCGTCTCATGTGTGCAGACCAGTTAATTCGCTCCCGTTATCCCCCTCGTGCACACGTCTGGCACGTAAAAAAATGCATCACAGGTGGGTGCACTCGCTCAAGTCAGGCACTTGCAGAGTCGCTGTTCTACACACGTATTACGGCTCTGCACCGGCCAGCTCGACTCCCAGTCACTCCAAATGTGTGCCTGTCATATCCCAAATGCCAACAACTCTTCGGGGTGCGAGAAGCCTCTGCCTTTGCGA
>NW_021156207.1:1624-2159 GCF_002837175.3 Physeter macrocephalus | reverse complement strand
GTGTATCTGTGTGTGTGTGTGTCTCTGTGTATGTGTGTGTCTGTGTGTGTGTGTGTGCACAGGCATAGGTCTATATACGTGTCGATATGTTCACGTATAGACGTACATTTTCACGCGTGCGGAAACACACCCACCACACACATGTTACGTGCGTACGCATATATTTATGGTTGTCGAATACTCGTGCATTTGCATAAAAACGTCTGTGTGTGTGTGTATGAGGAGGAGGTACACGCAGATATATATATATATATATAAATATATATACATGTACAGTGTGTGCGTAAACATATATTTCTTTACCTCTGAACGTATATATATATCTATATATATAAATGGATACGGTGGCATGTGTACAAGTCGGCGTGCATGATCCTGAGGAGGTCATTCGACTGCCGCCAGTGCTCGACGTGCAGGTGGACGCCTGCTGTCACCTTAGTGAAGCTTTTGAGCTCCTCTTGACTCTGAGCCGCTGCCCGTGGAAACACGTGTGCGTGTTGCTTCTCTGTCTATCTCTCTCTCTCTCTCTCTCTCT
>NW_021156207.1:0-1132 GCF_002837175.3 Physeter macrocephalus | reverse complement strand
ACGCACTGGTCCCTGACGAAGAGGACGAAAACGTGGAGACAGCAGGAGGAAGGAAGGAAGCAGGAAAGGAACGCTACTTGCAGAATGAAACGGAGATGTTGGCGTGCGGCAACCCGAAGCCTAGCGAAAGCAGAGTGTGGGAGGCGTGCTGTAAAGCAACTTCACCGCAAGTATCAAAGGGAGGTTGTCCTCAGGGAGAGCTGCGCTTCTACAACTATTCCCGCAGCAGCAGCAGCAGTGGAAGGAGCAGCGAGAGGTCTTGCTGCAGCTGCTGCAATAGCAGCGTTCGCGACACCGGCAGGCAGCCGAACTCTCAAGCTGAAGACCACGAGAAACACAGGGAGACGGATCTCTCCGAGGAAACGGTTTTAGCAGCGGTGCAGGAGTTTGCTGTTGCTTTGGAGGAGCTCCAGCAGCCCCCACCGACAGGGCCACGGCAGCCGCGGAGAAGGGGGGGAGCTACTGCTGAGGAGGTGCGGCTCGAAGCCCCGCCAAAAAGCAAGACAAGAAGAACAGCAACACGAAAAAACAGGCGCCTCCCAGTGTCCGAGCTTGCGACGCAAGCGTTCGCGTATACACACACGTGGACGCACACACACACACACATGCATACACCCAGATATACATAAACGCCTACGTATATATAGATATATATATGTATATATGCATATAGAGGTGCTTGGAAGTGTAGATGTACCAAGGTTGTCTGTAGTTTCCACCTTGTTTCGTTTTGCTTCTTGGAGTACACACGTGTGAAGTAGGCCACTGCATACATGCGTGTGTGTAAATGGATGTGACTATCTCGTTTTTAGATGCAGCTGTGAACAACACTGCGTGGACCCGGCGTGTGTATACGCGCGTGGAGGTGGTGTTAAGAACTCACGTACTGGCGCGGAGTCTCACATTAATATCGCGGTGTGCAGAAATGCATCTGTTTCTCAGCGACTTCAAACACATAGCGGTGCACACGCGTGCATGTGAGGATGAAGAGAAGAGAGAAGGACAACATACGCGTGCACCCCTGCCAGTATATGTGTACAGAGATGAGATTTTTCCGCCGCGAAACTGTGTGTGTCTGTATGTGTGTGTGTAGCTGTGCGTAAATATACTGAGACCCTTCCGAGTAGACAGC
>NW_021156206.1:0-2159 GCF_002837175.3 Physeter macrocephalus | reverse complement strand
GCTACTACTTGTCGAGCGCGGCCTGCTGCTGGCGGCTGATCTCCATCGCGTACTCCACCAGTGTACGTACACCGTAGCCCGTCGCGCGGCTGTGTTTCATGTCCCACGCAGTTCCAGCGATGTCCAAATGTGCCCAAGGCGTCTGAAAAAAAGTCCCAACCAACAACACACACAAATCCAGTGCGTTCGTATACAAGCGTATACAAGCATATGTATATAGATAGATAGGTATATGTGCACATGCATGTATCACGTAAACAGGCGAACCCGACTGCATCGAGGATTCACACAAACTGCAGCCAGAGAGGACCCTAGGTTTTTTTGTACACAGTGTTTACAATGGGACAGACGTATCGACTGTGCGATAGACAGACATACGTGTCTATTACTAAACACGTACGCACAACACACACACACCCCTGTGTGTGTGCATTGGTTGGACCCCTGTAAGTCGATGTCCGCAGAGAAAGTGTAGCTGCTACACGTGTTTTTCCCTCTAATTGAAGAAGAAGATGTGCATACCTCTGTATTTATAATGCAGCACTTGTGTATGTACGTTTACATATGTGTGTAGCTGCTACACGTGTTTTCCCCTCTCACTGAAAACAAGATGTGTACCTCTCTGTATTTATAATGCAGCGTGTGTGTATGGACGTTTACATATATGTGTGTGTGTATGTGAAGGAGGAGGGGGAGGAGCGAGTACCCGGCTGATCTCACATGTACGTGTCTCTCTCTCTCTGTCTCTCTGCGTCCTTCTGTCGAGGCAGGCACCTGCACCATACATTTATATGTACATGGTTATACAGGGAGGTGCCCCACGCAGAGCAAGGGAGATCTTTTTCTTTGTTATTTTTACTATCAAGTGCCGGTCCTCACACGGAGCTGCCACGCCAAGCAAGGGAGATCCTATACATTATTACTTTTACTATATCAAGTGCCGGTCCTTCCGTACTGTGCACGCAGAAACTGTATCTACTTCCAAAGAGATATAATCACCACTCTTCACAGACTCTCCGTTTATCTTTGACCCCCGCACTTCTGTTGGACTTGTTGCACACGTGGGCGAGAGACACGCAAGGAGGTAATCTCTGCAACAATGATCCAGTCTACGGATTCCGTATTCAAATATACCGTTGAATAAACCATAAAATTAAGATAAAGCCGCATGCACGGCACACGGGGGGGGAAGGGGGATGAAGAAGAGCGAGGCCTACTCTCACAAGTGGCAGCTCCACACAGAAACACCGCCGTACATCATGCACGGAGGGAGAAGTGTGGTCCTCTCCTCCTCTTTTTCCCGCGTGAACACACACACACACACAGACACATATACAGACACACACAGACACAAACACACACACAGATACAGACACACACACACAGACACGGACACATATTACGATATGGAGGACCTTAAATAGCAATGCAACCTATAGCTAAGGTCATTCTGGTCCTTTACCAGCCTTTGCGATGCAAAGATGCACGAGTATCTACCTCTAATCCTACGCGGTCATGACATGGCGGACAGTCAATGATCTTAGCTATGGGTTAGATTAGATTACTATATTCAGCAGCTGCTTCAGCTGTCTTTTTGCCTGTATCTTAATGCAGCAGCAGCAGCGCCGCCGCAGCGACAGGGACGGCGACACAAGGAGGGACCTACGTTGGTGTCCCTCCCTCTTTGTCTGTCTGTCTGTCTTCTCTCTGTGTGCGCCTCTGCGGGTACCAGTCCTCTCTCTCTCTCTCTGCTATGAGTACGCTGTCCTCCCCAGCTTCAATAATTGATCACCCCCTCACCACCGGCAGAAGATAATAATTGAGTTAATAACTACACAATGGGATGCCACTGGTTGCTTTTGTAATTTCGCTCATGGATTCAGGACTGCCTCGCGCCCTACGGAGAGGGAGAAAAGAGACAACTCTCGGCGAGGCGAGCAACAGAGATCTGACGCCGCGCATGTAACAAAAAAGAAACTTAGTCACCAGACAGCAGACACGGCAGAGGGCTCTCTCTCTATCTCTGGCTTCGCCTTACATTTTGGACGAACTGCTCCAGAAACACGGCTCCAAGAATAGAGCCGGCTTTATTCTTTCCACCGACGTTACGCAGGTCTGCAATTTTGCTTTCCAAAGCCTCTGCATACTCCTTCACGAGG
>NW_021156205.1:0-2159 GCF_002837175.3 Physeter macrocephalus | reverse complement strand
AGCTGAGGTCACTCGTCTCCAGCTTTTGTCAATGCCAAGTAAGACGCCACTACAGTAGCATCATCATGGCACGTGCGCAATTTTGCATGCTGCAGGAAATACGGAAAATGAGCTGTCCCACATATACAGGATCGAATTGAAGTATGCTTCGCGTGATGTGATGCATGGGCACATCTTTGTGGCACTAGTCTAGATTAACAAAAGACGCAGTAGGAACGGCAGCAGCGGCTCAAAATGCTGGTGGCGAGCAAAAGCCCGAGTGGTTACGGGTGTTGCACACGTGGGATATATATTCTCACATACCGTGGTGAGACGGGGTTACTGTCTATTTCATAGTGCGTAAGAGTACAGTATGTCAAAAGCACCGAGCTCCATGATGCCGCTCGCACAGCAGGCCTGGACTTGCTATGCACTGATTTCCACCTTGTCTCTGAAACTGACCATCCACACAGTCCGCCGCAGAAGCACTAATGTTGCTTGCACAGCAGACCTAGACTTGCTCTGTAGTGACTTCCACCTTGTCTTTGAAATTGACCACACACGCTCCCCCGCAGGAGAACTATGTTGTATGTCGGGACCAGATACTTGCCAATAACAGCAATAGCATTTCTGTGCGGCAGCAGCTGCTCCAGGGCTCGGACGTTGGAGCACTGGAACAGGGCGGCAAATCTACAACGAGTAAGCATGTACACCCGTATCTACTGAGGCGTCAATGTGTGGAGACAATGAATGGGATATGTCCCTCTGTATGCGCCATAGACAAACGCTCCAGTATAACATGTCTGCCACAGGAGATGCGCTGTTGCACTACCTGCCTCCTCGAGACGACAAGTAGGCGGTTAAGGCGTAACATAATTCACGATTTTCGATACTACTTCAAGTCGCCAGATGCCTACAACGATGACACTACACAACTGCCGGAACGTCGCCCGTGTAAAACCTTGGGTTGAGGTCTGCGAATTTTGTAAGACTGTTCATCATATTTATTCGATAAGTGTATTGTCCTTGTTAGGAAGGACCCGATCTACTCGTATATTTTAAGCATGGTCGGATGTGAAACTGCTCGTCATATTTATTGGGGAAGCGTACCGTCCTTGTTCGTAAGGACCGGACACGTTTGTACATATAGGCATTCTCGAAGGTGCCGCTGTTCATCATATTTGTTCGGTAATTGTACCGTTCTTGGTCTTAGGGACCAAATATGTTCGCACATACTTGCAGTTCGGATGAAGTACATACACAGGGAAATATTTGTGCCTGTACGCTTGTACCTGGCATGTCTGTATTACAAGAGCGTGCACTGATACGTACATAAACACATGCGCGTAGGGCAAAAAGCTAGCATGGACATGCCCCTGTGTTTGTATCACAACATGTAGGCGAGTAATTCTGTATGTTGCACTATTTGCAGGGCACGTTGTTGGGGGGCTGTGAGTGTCCGCTACGTCGAACAGACACCGGCTCATTTCGTGCGCGCACGGAGTGCAGCAAAGCCTCAAACGCTCAGCTGCCGTGCAGATGCACACGGCTGAGAACATAAATTCCTTCTTTTTGTGGCAGCGTTACGATGAGGAAAGTGATACATCAGGTTGTTTGTCCACCTTTGCACGCACATATGTGCGCACGCAAAGCTAGTGTATACTTAGGGGAACTGACGTTTGTGCTAGGTAAGCTCTCTGCGATCTTTTGTGTTTAGTTCTTCGGCAGAGGACGTCTGCGCCAATAATTCTGCGTACTTTGTGCATGTAGAATATTCTACTTGCCTGTGCGCCCTTCGTGATAAAAAAGGCAGTAAAAATTCGGTGTATGTCTAAAAACCCACGTAGGTTGACGTACTGACGAATGCACACCAATCTGAGCGGGGCACGCAAAACGCAAGACGCGTTCTATCACTGCGAGGCGCTAATTTCTTTATGTAAGTTTTCTCCAGAGAAGGTACTCGGGTATAAAGTGAGCGGAGGCTCTTAGGCGTTGTTGTCTGTATGGTACCACAATCACACCGCAGTTGGAGCAGCATTGTAGATTTCTTCTCTTCCTTTCTTTCCTTCGAATCCTCGCCCAAAACGTGTTACCGTAAGATTCACTGACGAAGATGAGTGCCGCCCTGTGCAAGACGACAGAGCAGATAAATTCGAACACTCCTGAGACTATAGTACTTC
>NW_021156204.1:0-2159 GCF_002837175.3 Physeter macrocephalus | reverse complement strand
TTCATTCCTCACCACAATGTACCATCCTTGCGCAATCCTATTCGCAAAAGCAGCTGGTACGGCCTGTAACATTTTCATACCCACTATCGTCTAACATGAAGCAGAACCCTAGTGAGACCAATGTGCATCTCTAGTGCTGACTTCGCGGCCCTGTGGTGTATATTCGAAGTTCATGCCGCTTGTGTAGAGCTCACTGTCACCTAAGAGACGCGAGAGCATACGAGACGGGTCTCACTCGGCCCACACCGGATTCCACGGAATTGCCCTCTGCAAGCAGTCGCTGGGGAATAGTCCCCGTATCAATCAGTAGTTTATTCCTGCGGCAGGCAAACCTCAGGCGAACCCTTCGACGCGAGGACGCCCCTTTCCAGGGAACATACCCGAAGCCTCCTGCACGTATCACATTTCGAACACGGCCATGCCGATTCATCCATTACACCTTCCGGCTTCTCATTCTCCGCTGTGTCAACACAGCCGCAGCTTCTTGCTGCCTAATAAGAACGCTGGGCCGCGGCTCGCTCAAATCCCGTCATCCGTGGGCCTCACAGATAACGGCGTCTAAATTTTTTCGTCCCTTTTTCAATATCCCTGATGTTCCCACTTGCTGTACTGGTCGGCACAAGCAGCGGTCGCGTCGACAGGTCTTCCACCTCATACACCGGGGTCGCCTTATCCTGTGCGGACAATCACCTCTCCATCCACATACGACCGGTACAGCGTCAAAATGTACGCCCCAGGAGAAGATATCATATACGTACTGCCTTGTCGTTGTGACACTCCAGTTGAGGGTCGCTCCGCTCTGACGCTCCACGGGTCGTGCCACCGGCTTCACCGTATGTCAAGGACACAAAGACGCTCCGTTAAAAGACACTCCTGCGGTTTGTACATGTCATCCACCAGCCTAATTCCGATTCTGCGAGTGCCAAAGCTTCTCCCTTATCTGCTTCTGTCCACCAAAAAACGTACTCATCCGAATACCTACCATTCCGAGAGTGGTAAATTCTTGACTACTAATCCAGCTTCAAAAGATGGTCGCAGCTTGCTTGCGCATCTCTGTCCTCCCCTGTTGACAACCTTGTGCTTGCTGCCTGGTACGACGCGCGAGAATCGATGAGTTGTCCTTTCTGGATGAATTGTCCCGTAATATTCGTTTGCAGGGAAAAGAATGCACGCAAGCACCCGTGCCTGCTCAGCGTACTACTGCGCTATTCAACGTCAGTCTTACTCACCAGGGGCCCCAGCCAGTCTTGCATCTGTATTTCCCCTGCCAGTGTCGACACTGTGACATTGTCATAAAGCAGAAAGCTACATTCTATGCCTCTGGAGTTAGCCTGGCGCACGTTCGAAAAGACAGCGTTGAGTATGCAATGGAGGACGTGAAACGCTTACGCAATTCAGCTGCGCGGCTTAGGCCCACACGGCCCTCTTTGCCCAACGTGACGGACGACAGTGATGGAACAACGTTTGCTAGCGGCGCTCTCGCCATTTAGGTAAGCGTGCTCCTCTATGCTTTATCACACCTGACTCAACTATACAATCGCTAAAACCATACGCAGTAGACACTCTCGAAATTGTGAGTGTTCATCTGAAAGACGGAATAGCTGCATTTAGAGGATTGAGTATCCTTCTCGGCTCGGCTATTTGGCCTGTAATGTACAACGACGGAAGACAAATTTGACTGCACTGCGTTCGTAGATTAGCTTTCATCACGTCTTCTGATATCACCTTTTCGGTACAGAACTGTAAATTGTTTTCAACGCATACCGCACATACCCTACCGTGTTTTTGCAACTGCTATGTTGAATATTTTTCTGACTGACGAAGATGCATTTTCTAGATGGGCTGAATGCGGCAATGGTGGACATCGAGCAACAAGCAGGGAAACTGCATCTGCTAACCTGAGCGCAGACGCCGCTAAAGACACGCATCTTTCAGCCGAACACTACGGAAACCTCTTTGGACTACTTGCTCTCCAGTAAACTGGTTCCAGAGCGCAGAAGCTCTTTGCATGGAACGCACTCCATCCACGTCCGGCAAAGAGATGCTCCCCGAGCACAAGTACGCCCAAGCAGCGATTGCTGCTGACCGTTTCTTCCCACTCTGTGCCTGTGTCGCCACAGCCTGCCCTCCACCTTAGAAATTCACAGTACGTTGCCACT
>NW_021156203.1:0-2159 GCF_002837175.3 Physeter macrocephalus | reverse complement strand
TTGGTTCCTCATCCCCTTTGTGATATAGGCCCTTTGGTGTGAAGTGGTTCCTGCTTGGTTCCTCTTCCCTTGGGATGTGGGCTTTTCGTGTGACTTGGTTCCTTCTGGGTTCCTCATGCCCTTTGTTATACGGGCTCTTTGGTGTGAGGTGGTTTGTGCTGGGGTCCTCATCCCCTTTGTGATTTTGGTTTCTGGTGTGGGGTTTTTCCTGCTGGGTTCCTCTTTCCCTTTGTGATGTGCGCCTTTTGGTGTGAGATGGCTCCTGATGAGTTCTTCATCCCCTTTCTGATGTGGACCCTGTTGTGTAAGGTGGTTCCTGCTTGATTCCTCATCTCCTCTGTGATGTGGGCCCATTGGTGTTAGTTGTTTTCTGCTGTGTTCATCATCCCTTGTGTGATGTGGGATTTTGCTCTGACGTGGCTCGTGCTTGTTTCTTTATCCATTGTGATGTGGGCTTTTGGTGTTAGGTGGTTCCTGGTGGTTTCCTCATATCGTTTCTGATGTGTGCTTTTAGTGTGAGGTGGTTCATGCTGGGTTCCCCATCCACATTGTGATATGGGCTTTCGTGTGTGGTATTTCTTGCTGGGTTCCTTATCCTCTTTGCGATGTGGACGTTGACGTGTGAGGTGGTTGATTCTGGGTTCCCCTTCCCCTTTGTGTCGTGGGCTCCAGTTCCGAGGTGGTTCCAGCTCTGCTCTTCATCCCGTATGTGATGTAGAGAGTCAACTGTGATGTGGTTCCTGCTTGGTAATTCATCCACTTTGTGAAGTTGGTCCTTTTGTGTAAAGGGGTTCCGTCTTAGTTCCTCTTACCTTGCGATGTGGGCATTTGGTTTGATGTGGTTCCTGCTGCGTCCCTCATCCCCTCTGTGAAGTGGGCCCTTTAACGTGACGTGGTTCCTGCTGGGTTTCTCATACCTTTTACGATGAAGACGATGAAGCGTGAGGTGGTTCCTGCTGATTCCACATCCCGTTTGTGACGTGGGACCTTTGGTGTGAGGTAGTTCATGTTGGGTTCCCCATCCCCTTTGTGTTGTGGGTTTCATGTGTGGTACTTCCTGCCGGGTTCCTCATCCCCTTTGTGATCTGGCCGCTGACGTGTGATGTGGTTACCTCTGGGTTCATAGTGCCCATTTTGACGTGAGCTTTTGCTATGAGGTGGTCCCTGCTGCATTCCTCATCCCCTTTTTCATGTGGATAATGATGTGTGAGGTGGTTCCTACTGCTTTCCTCATCCCATATATTATGTGGGCCCTCTGGTGTGAAGCTTTTACAGCTGGATTCCTCATACCCTTTGTGATGTGGGCCCTTTGGTGTGATGTTGTTCCTGGTTGGTTCCTCATCCCCTTTGTGATATAGGCCCGTTGGTGTGAAGTGGTTCCTGCTTGGTTCCTCTTCCCTTGGGATGTGGGCTTTTTGTGTGACTTTGTTCCTTCTGGGTTCCTCATGCCTTTGTGATATGGGCCCTTTGGTGTGAGGTGGTTACTGCTGGGAACCTCATCCCCTTTGTGATTTGTGTTTCTGGTGTGAGGTTGTCCGTGCCGGCTTCCTCATTCCCTTTTTTTTTCTGGGGCCTTTGGTGTGAGGTGCCTCCTAATGGGTTCTTCATCCCCTTTCTGATGTGGACCCTTTGGTGTGAGGTGGTTCCTGCTTGTTTCCTCATATCCTCTATGCTGTGGGCCTTTTAGTGTTTGGTCGTTTCTGCTGAGTTCATCATCCCTTTTGTGATGTGGGCTTTGGCTGTGACATGGTTGCTGCTCGGGTTCTCACCCCCTTTTTGATAGGGGATATTTGGTGTGAGGTGTTTCCTCCTGGTTTCCTCATACCCTTTCTGATGTGGGCATTTATTGTGAAATGGTTTAGGCTAGTTCCCCCTTCCCCTTTGTGATATGGGCTTTCATGAGAGGTACTTTCTGCTGGGTTCCACGTTCCCTTAGGAATGTGGGAGGCTGACGTGAGGGGTGGTTACTTCTGGGTTCCTCATCCCCTCTGTGATGTGGTCTTTTACTTTGGGGAGGTTCCTACTGCGTTCCTCATCACTTTTGTGATGTGGACAATGACATTTGAGTTGGTTTCTGCTGCGTTTCTCATCCCGTCTTTGACGTGTGCACTTTGGTGTGAAGTGGTTCCTGTTTGGTTCCTCTTCCCTTGAAATGTGGG
>NW_021156202.1:0-2160 GCF_002837175.3 Physeter macrocephalus | reverse complement strand
GTTCACAATTCGAAAAAGGAGATGCTGGTGTGCCGGCGCATACGGAATGGTCTAGACAAGGACTCGGTCTGCATGCTGCTGTTCATAAAATAGTCATTGACAGGTTTTGCCACGGTAGGGCCCTCCCACGATTCAGTGGACGGCTACTGTGCCGCTGTGGAGAAATGGCAGAGTCGCTCGTTTATACGAATTCCTCTACGTGTAGGTTGAATAATGCGAAACAAATATGTACTGTAATCCGAAAATAAAGCAATATAGAGGCGTTATAGTAATAAGCTATCGTAGGTGCCACAGAATGCTCTATACGGTACTGAACAACATCCTGGCCACCTTATAAAACGCAGGCGCTGGTTGGGAGATCATGATTATTTGAATGTAGCAGTGAAGTTACCACGGCTCTGCACGGCTTTGGTAGTGTGACGACGAGCCACACACATTCACACGAGCACTACGAAGAAGAGAAAAGAAACAAACGTATTACAGGAAAAACTACTATTACAACGCCTACGAAGAAGAGAATGAGAAAATGTCTACATCAGTCTTTTGGGAAGCACTGCTTCGTGTCTGAACGTTGAGTGTGACAATGTACTACCGGCAAACAATGTTTTATGGAAAGTGCTTAGTGAAAAAAGCGCAGAAAAGTATCACTGAGTCCGTGCGGAACTGGCAGCGTGTATTTCTTTTGGAGAAGCTTCAACTTGTATTATTCATGCGGGCGAAGTCTGTCGTTCGAAATTAGAATAGCGTAGCGGGCGACGTGGAAAAGTGTGGCATGCCTTATGCAGTCGAATGCAGCTCTTCGGAGGCAAGGTCAACATTAGTATACTATATCAGAGTATTCAGGGAAGTGCGTTCCTCCACCTAAACGTAGGTGTTTTATCGACACCCCTACCTTCATGACGTCGCAGGTGGATACGGAGAGGGCGTCCTTTTTTCCACTACTGTCCAGGCTCTCTTTCAACGCAGAAAGACTTTCTTTATGCAGTGAGCACACATGGACACGCGCACCGCTGTTAATAAGGCGGTGCGCGAGCGCCTTTCCCACACCTCTGCTGCCGAAAATTAGAAAATGACTGGTGCTTCCCATTGCTTCGCTTATCTAGGGGACACCAGTTGACAACTCGAGGGAATCCCACACAAGTGATGTCTGCTGCTGAAGAAAAAGGCAGGTTCAAATATACTGTAAATCATCCATCATCCCACGCAAAAAAGCGTAGGGAGTCACACGAACAGGCCTTTCCTACCTGAATTTGTGTACAAATTACGGCCCGTGTTCTGTACGGCACCAGGAAATACACACACACACATGTGTGTAGGTGTGTACCAACATCAAGCCGATTCGGGATACATATTGTCTCTGTTGCGACACGCACGGTTTCTCGTTCCTCCCCCTTCACATGAAGCGTTTAACCCTTTGTTGTCTCGTGGTAATTTTTTTTGCTCAGTGTCGCCGTGCTCTATCACCGTGATGAGCTATAATTCACGCTATGTCAAGTTCAGGTAGTATCTCCACTGTTATCACTATAATTGATTTTTCTGAATGTTTGTCAGCAGAAGATTATGCGCGCACCCCTGCCTGTCACAAACACGTCTTAACTCCGGTCGTGAAACAGCTGGTAAGTCCGTTTCCATTCTCAGGAGGCAGATCACACGTGGCACCTCACACATACGTGTAGGAAAACAAGTGTTCCACGTAATAGAGATTGAGAGAGAACGGCTCGAGGCATCGCGATGTAGGCAGACAAGGGCAGCAAAGAGGCTAGGTGGCCAGTCCCGACTAACAAAAAACCAGGGGAGGAGCAGAAATAGTAGACATACGCAGGACAGCAAGAGATGACTTCGGACACTACTGCACAACAATAGTACAGGTAACTAAGCTATTCGTTAGAACATAAAATTGTTCTTTTTAACATTTTCGCCCAGCCGACCTTCAGAAGAGGAGACCAGTTCATGAGGAGGTTCCCAGGCAAAACGACAGACGTATCACTGTTACGCAGTACACACATACGAACAACAAGAGCGTCTGTACAGCTGTCACGGATGCGAGCGGTGACAACAGACGCAACATTACTGAAACGAGGAAGAAATGAGGTCCCCCGTGTGAACTCGGCTTTCGAGAAAAAAAGCTTAGCGGGACAGTGTTCGAGGAAAAGGTTGGAA
>NW_021156201.1:0-2160 GCF_002837175.3 Physeter macrocephalus | reverse complement strand
CAAGCGTATCTGCGTTCGTCTGTTTGCATGTTTGCACGTGCGCATATATACACGTGCGGATGTATGTTGCGGAGAGGCTGGGCCAACGCCCTAGACATTAATAAATGGTTACAACAAAACTTCAAAAGCTCTGCCCACGTTACCTGCATCGTGTCTCTGAATGCCATGTTAACCAAAGATTGCCACGCTGGGAATATCACCCTGCTAATTACCTTTGGGAACTTCGAGAGCCACACACACCCCAGATGAAGGAAATGGAAGGTTCATAATTTCCTGAGCAATAGCCAACACTGGAGCATGAATACGTCACTCTAGCCACCTGGGACAGTCCACTGCAGAACGTGATCCCTTTCACCACTCAACTCTGACTTTCGACGGCTGCGGCATGAGCCTGTCCTTCTGTGTCGTCTTGATGAAGTTGGGAATGCCCAGTATCTGAGACTACTACCAGAGTATTCGAGGCTCTTGTCTCAACGAACAACGCATAGATTGTAAGGTTACAATCTGGCTGCTTACAACGAAGAAACAGTACTATGGAACCCCGGACGCTGGCGCACACAGGAGACAAGAAAACACACCAGCACAGAAGAACAGCTCTGAAAACTTAACCATCTACCACTCAAACATAAAGTTCCAACGACCTGAAAGAACATTTGTATCCTGTGGAGAGAGTCGAATCTTGAGAAAAGACAGGAAGTTCGTTCGTGCTCTGCCACAGTCGACGGGCTTCTTGAGTAAAGGTGCCCCACCGGAAGGTGTGCAAGAGAACAGACGTGGTGTACAAAAACTACACTATGGTACCATGAACTGCGCTGATAATAGGTTGTTGTGTTTCCTTTGATGAGGTGTCTCTAGGTTGCACAAAGCCTAACTGGTTTCACAGGTACAGGTGTTGTTTGCACTTTACCGCTTTGTAGCTGAATTCCGCGACTGTTAATTGTGATTGATTTTTTAGGACAAGGTGTAGTCCTGGTTGAAACCGCATAGATAAAATACGGCAACGTGCTGTTTCTACTGCTGCATATGTCGCCACCTATTCGCAGATTTGCTATGGAGCTTCACCCGGGGCTTATTATACACTGTCCAATGATGGAAGCAGTTGTATGTGGCTTTTCGAATACGTTGGCGTACCTTTGTGGATCGGAAACTGTTCTGGTGGTCCGGTCGTACACAATATTCTCTTTCAGGAGAACGTCCCTGTGTCGGTACATGTAAATTACAGGCGAGTGGGTGGAGCTCTTATTCCCAGTGTTTCAATACCACGCTCTTCCATTAATCAGAGGTGGTGTTACTGTTGCTTCTCTTCATTAAATTATTAATCGAAACTTCTTGCCAATTTATAAGTGTGTTAAGCACTCGCGTACGCAACACTGCTACACATATAGTGGAGAAATGCTCAATTATACGTCAACCCCCATTGCGCACCGTCCATTGTGTGTCACCAGTTTCAATTTTATCGCGGCTAACACTTTAGTCAAAGTTCGGCTACAGCCAGCATCTGCCTGTATTTAGAACGAGGAGTTTTTGAGTGGAACAGGGAAATGTTGACGGGCTTAAATGGGCTTATTTAAACTATGTTGTGCAGGCGATACGTTGTGCCTTTGTTACGGAATTCTGATTAATAACATTCCGAATATATTTCTCATTCTAGCACAACGTTCACGGCAGCTTTCCCCTTCATCATAGTGTTTTCCTAGTAGTTGTGCAGGGACTGCCTCTTCTGAATCAACGACACTTTTCTCCCCCTATGATAACTGACTTCATTCTTAGCAGTTTCCTCTTGTAAAATGTCACAGAAACAATGTAATCTTACTCAGGAACTACATGTGAATGTAGAATAATGGAAGAACACTAGCGTTCAACGCTGCTCTGTTCCATTTTACAAACAACGCTTAAGTTGGTGAATCTGTGCAACGCTCGTTTTCATCTTTCCACGCACAGGCCTCGTTGCTTTTGGCGAAAAAATGCGTCGTTTCCTCATGTCAGATCAAAATGCATTAGAGCCAACTGACGCAGTTAGTGATACGGCTGGCATGTTAAAGCAGTCTGGCTTATCTCGGCTTCTAGTACGAGGGACTACGTGACGTACAGTTAATGTATGCGTGGTCTACTGAGGTGAAACAAAAATCACTTTTCTCTGTTCACTAATGAAATGCATCA
>NW_021156200.1:1297-2160 GCF_002837175.3 Physeter macrocephalus | reverse complement strand
TCTACTTAACACTGGTTTGGGCAATAATTTTGGGATATGATACCAAAAGCATAAGCCAGAAAAGTCAAAACCAACAGATGGAATTATATCAAACTAAAAAGCTTTTTATATATATAAAAATATAAAGTCTACATACAGAGTAGGAGAGAATATCTGCAAATCATATATTGCATCAAAAAGAATAAACTTTCAGTTTTAAGATGAGTTAGTTCTGGGAACTTTAATGTACAGATTGGTGACTATAGCTTACAATGCTGTATTATGTAATTGAAAGTTGCTAGGAGAGTAGATCTCAAAAAATTTACCACACAAAAAAGTTAAAGATGTGAGTTTATGGAAGAATCCTTATTGTGGTAATCATTTCACACTATATATCTTTATCAAATCATCACACTGTACATCTTAAACTTACACAGTGCTGTATGTCAATTATGTCTCAATACGTCTGGAGGAAAAAAAAACCAGAATGTCAAGATGGATAAAACAGCATGAAACCAAGCATGGGCGTTCTGAATGAAGAACCTTGTGTCATATCCATGTAGCTGGCCCCAGTTCTAACCGCAAAACCACAACGAAAATCTGATCACTGATCCACATCCCCAGGGCTAACAACCTGCGTGAGCTCCCACCTTGGTTACTACAGCAGTCTCCTAATTGGCGCGCCAATTCTGCTTTTGCCTCCTCAGTCAGTTTGTAGGACAGCAGCCAGAGGAAGTCAGATGATAGCCCTCCTCTGCTTAAAACCATTCACCCAGAGTAAAAGCCAATGTCTTTTAAATGGCCGACAATCTGTTGACAACCCCAAGGGTTCTATCCCTTGCTCATTTAACATCAACCACTCAGCATTCCCAACTTTCCTCAAA
>NW_021156200.1:0-232 GCF_002837175.3 Physeter macrocephalus | reverse complement strand
CCAAGAATCCTTTTTAAAAATTGTGTTTCCATGCTTACATTTCATACTAATGGAACAAAATCAAATTATCTGCCAACTCAAATATCACATGAGAGTAATGAGAACAGAGTTGTGACCATAAAAATTTAATGTTTCATCTTGATATTTTCTAATGAGAAGTGTTTTTTTAAATATTCAAACTCATTTCCTAGGGGATAGCTGAAAGTGACAAAATCAGAAACCCCAAATGGCA
>NW_021156199.1:0-2160 GCF_002837175.3 Physeter macrocephalus | reverse complement strand
TGTACATGTATGTTTTCCTACCTGAATGTATCTGTATGCAGACATACACTATATATATACACATACACTGCGTAGATATGTTTATATATGTATTTAAATGCTCTGTCTAATGTATGCGTATCCACGTACGTCGTATGGTTGTATTAATATAGACATACCTATGTATGCATGTATATTTTGAAGTACGTTTACCGGTGTCCCGGAGAGAGCTGCGCGGCGAAGGAAGGACAGCTGCGCAGCGACTGAAAGAATGGCAGGACGCCTGTAATAATCCTTTCGCTAGAAGGGTTTTTGCTGATTGGAATACAAACCCGGGCCCGTATATGTATACGAATAAGAGAGAAGAACGCACATGTGTCAGCGTCTAATTGGATGGCTTCCGCTAGCAGGAGACGCCGGTAGAGAACGCGCAGAGCAGCACGGCACGTTTGCTGGGGGTGCATCTCCTTTCTGCTGCTGCCTCTTGGTGAGGAGGGCGACTCCGACAGTTGCTGCAGTGAAGCAGACGCCTCGCTGGCGTCGACTTTTTGAGTACCTGCTGCAGCTCCAGCGCCCGTGCAGTCCAGTACTTCGGTACTTTGACTTCGCCAGTACACACACGCACCAGGCGACACAGGAAGAGCAGCTGCTGCCGTCAAAGGAGCAGCAACACCACCATACCAAATACGACTCCTATCGAGGACAGTGTCACAGCAGCGCAGCGGAAACATGGTACAGACAGCAACTGGGTGCGACCACAACATGAGCAGTGAACACACGAACAGCAGCTGTTGTGGTCACATGAGCAGCCGAACGCTTGCAACACCTAGGTCGACACGGCAATAAACCGAGGCAATTCACTGTAGCAAGTCCAGGAATTATTGAGCAGCAGAAGTGTTTGAGGCAGGTGGATTTTCGTGCAGTGACTCTGGCTGTGGAGTAGCGCACTCTCTGCAGAACCGCCGCGCTTCAGTGCTGCCGTGTGCGTGCTCGCTGGCTGGTGCCGCTGATGCTACTGCGGGTACTACAGTAAAGCGCCTGACGTAGCATACTGACTCTTGTTCCTCCGCACGTAGCCGTCTTTCCTCATTGTGTTGCCTAGTCCCTCGTTGCGGTCGCTGCTGGTGCATTTACCAGCAACGCACGCTGCTTGACCATCCGGTGTCCAGCGGCGTCTACGAACAACGCACTGCTTGCAGATTCGCAGCTACCTCGGCAGACCATACGTATGTCTATTAAAAAAATGAATAGTCACTTCCTGAAAAGTTTCTCTCCAGACACACCGTATACTACTGCGGCTGCGGCGGCAGTAACGGAATAAGAATATCATTGCTGCCCCTCCTGTGCGTCCACGAAAGAGTAAGACTAATATACGTGTACAACAAGCTTGGCAAACACCTGAAAGGCAATTGTAGCGTGCCTTCCATTCCAACAGTTGCTCGTGGGCTCGTCGACAAGTTGCCACCTGGAGAGGTTTATACGCCACTGGACGTGCTTTCCTACGTATAGGGGACATAATTACATGCATGGCTGCATCTGCACGGCCGTCCGTATCTGTGCATCTGGGTGAGTTGGTCATACATTAAGGTCCGTTACTAAACCCAAAAAAATATGTCTGCATGACATATACACGCAGGCAACGTCCCTAGAATAGTATTGTCACCAATTAGTGGCAGAGTGCCACAATCTTGACTATACAGCACGTGTACCCATATGTATATATATATAGTGTATTTGCACATGCAACAATACACTCTTGTTACAGCTAGTTGCCTATGGAGAGGGGCAACGTAGTCCCTTAAAACGTATACACGCATGTGAACGCACGTGGGGGGAGCTCTGGAGTGACTATACGAAACTCTTCAAGGAAGTGCTTGTAGCCACACGCGGACGGGGTCGTCGTTGACGGTCGCTTTGCACCCAGGCCAACGTAGCCTGTTCTATTCCCACTACTACTTCACTATGCTTCGCAGCACCGAGATGAAATAAGCTGCAGTCGGCGCTGCTGCACTGCTTCACCTTGTACTGCCTGCAGAAGCCCCACCGCAGGCAGTGCATATGCACAGTCTACCCCAATTTGTGCGCATACTAACAGAGCATGCACTCACATTTTTTTACAAACAAGTACGCGTGGCAGGAGTAATGTTGAAGAGGGCCACCTGCGAATGTAACGACGTATGC
>NW_021156198.1:1613-2160 GCF_002837175.3 Physeter macrocephalus | reverse complement strand
TATATATATACATATATTTGTATGCTGACATAACCCAGACATACATAGGTGTGCGCCGCAATGTTGCCACTAGTGTAAAACGCTTCCCTGGCATTACCTGTATAACCATGACATCGGTATGCGCCACAATTTTGCCACTACTCTAGAACGCTTCCATGGCATTATCTGTATTCCATGTGTCCGGCCACATTTGCGTTATCATCAACGTGTTTGACAGCACGCGTACATACCTATGGACGTCCCGTACATACGGTTATATCCTACGCATGAACACCCATCTGTAGGGGTGGGTAGTAATTCTGTACCTGCCGCACCGAAACAGACAGCGATTCGTTCTTGTTACTTTTTTGCATGTTTCTTCTGCTCTCAGTCATTCTGGGAGATAATTATACCCAGTTTGTAGGGCAAAATAGACGGGCGGTGAGCCTTTCAATATACGCCCATAGTGACCACGCCACATAGTGACCACACCACGTAATGACAACGGCCAACAATGTCTTCCGCAAGTAGCCTACAGCCGGACCAACGTCCGCAAATGAGCGTGGGG
>NW_021156198.1:0-472 GCF_002837175.3 Physeter macrocephalus | reverse complement strand
TTGTTCAATCTCTACTGACATCCTGAATTCATAGTACACTATTCGGCACCTATATCTCCCGCGCACTTCCACCCGCTCCACACCTTCCCCGGATATAGATAAATTATTTATACATGCGTATTGAAACTCTAAAACGAACATGTCAGTGGTAGATCTTATGAATTCTTCCACCTTACTGATCTCGAAAGTAGTACACAGGAGCTCTACATGATAAGAAGGGTCATGTTTCTCTCACGCGAAGGCGTGTAGACGTGTGAAGCACGACCGCGAACCTTTGTCACTCAACTCGAGCGCTGCTACCACAAACTTCTTGTGAAATATCTGTATAAAACAGTAATACACGAGAGTATTAGCTCCATTCCTCGTGGTCCGGAGGTCACCCACAGTCATATATCGAAGGGAGTTGTTGATGATAGTCCACGTACCCGTGTATATAGACGTGTGTGCATTCATATATGTCAGCAGTATACAC
>NW_021156197.1:1865-2160 GCF_002837175.3 Physeter macrocephalus | reverse complement strand
ACGTTGCTCGTCTGTAAACAAATAGACACGGACATTTCATGGGCACGTAGTACACTTGCGCCCGTCACGTCTGACAAAGAATGTCTCGTCTCTGTAGGTAAAAAGAAGCAGCTGAAAACAGGGCACCAGTACACGGGCAGATCACTACGTACAAGCCCTGGTGTCTTGCGTCAAACGTAACAGCTGGAGACAGGTTACTTTCCATACAAGTAACGGATTCAACCTCGCATGCTTACAACACAGTTCTAATATTGAAGGCCACGTCTCGAACGGTAAGGTGTTTCCTGTGACTTGG
>NW_021156197.1:0-405 GCF_002837175.3 Physeter macrocephalus | reverse complement strand
AAGCGTGATGGGCAACGCAGGCTGGATGCATGTTTGCATCGCTACACACATTTGTCCATGTGTGCACACGTCCCTTCGCGGATATATGCATATATATATATATATATATATATATATATATATATATATATATATATATATATATATGCCCATACATGGGGATGCCTGCTTGTGTGCGTGTAAATACGTACCTCCAAATAATAGATGGATACGAAAGAATATGGGACTGGAAACAGAAACGCATTGATTTTTGTGACTCAATTCTACGGGATAATGCACGCTAGCGTGAATGACCATACAATCTTTCAAATGAACTGTCAAATATTTTGGATTATAAATAGAATAATCATTCTGGGTGTAAAGAGGACTCTGCTCACTTCTCCATATCTCGCAAGTACAGCCCTC
>NW_021156196.1:1238-2160 GCF_002837175.3 Physeter macrocephalus | reverse complement strand
CTCTGTTGATGCCGCTTGACCCACACTTGATTCACTTACAGAGAGATATGAATACTTAGGTTTCAAGATGCTTTCGAGTCTGATATATTCTTCTGCGGTGAATAGGGGCTGTTGAGTCCTGTTCATTGAGCAAGGAGTAGGTCGTGGCTGTTACATATTTGGTCTTAGGAACGGTATCTGTGCTAATTTCAAAGTCGTGTATGATGCATCAGGCCACCTCACCTTTCCCCTTAAGCAGGGGAAGTGTGTTTTCTAAAAGCGTGACTCTCTTCTCTTTTGTAATTCAGTTCATGGGTAGCGATTTTTACATTCCCTCTGGAAGGGATATCAGAAGTTTCTTTTTGTGTGTGACTTGTTTCACTTAGGATCATCGTACCTAAATGCACTCAGGATGCTGCTACTAGCCTTACGACATGGATTCCATGGCTGAGTGCTATTCCATTGTACCTAGGTCGCACAACTTCCTTGTCCATTTTTCTCTTCCCTGCGATATGAAAGGTGTACCGAAGTCGAGATTGTTGTAAAGAGAGAAGCCGTAAACTTTGGGGTGCCTGCGTCCGGTTGATATTTAGTTTTCCCAAGATATACGCCCATGTGTGGAGGTGCCCTATGCTCTGTGGTTCTGTTTTGTACATGTTTTAGGAAACAGCATCCACTTCTCCCGAGTGGCTGTTGGCATGTTCCATCCCTCCCAGCAGCCTCACAAGGCTCCCTTGTCTCCATGGCCTGTCCTGCCTTTTTGGTTTTTACACTTTTTTCGGATGGCCCTTGTGACCGCGGGAGGGGGGGCGTGAGACTCCTTTGTAGCGATGATTTGTTCTCCCCGCGTGCATGGTTGGCCAAAAAGGGCGTATGCGTTTTTTCCTGAATATATGCAGGAAAAAACGCATACGCCCTTTTTGGCAAACCAAGCACGCGGGGA
>NW_021156196.1:0-959 GCF_002837175.3 Physeter macrocephalus | reverse complement strand
TTACCTCAATGTATTTCGGGGCGGTCGTTGTCATTTAGCAGTCTGCCGGTTTGTGAATTGCAGTGGCCCTGAGCTCCGTTTGTCCACTGGCTTCCTTGTGAGCTGGCCGCACAGCCGCAAGATGGCTTCCGGCCCTATTCTGCTTCCGGGGCGGCCGGCTGGGCCTTTGGTTAATTCTTCTTCCGGATGGGAAATTAGAGTGACTTGTGCCTGTCCAAACACGTCCAGCTTGTCTCTCTTCCCGTTCCTCCTCGGCAGAAATGGCAAAGTGTGTGAAAGAGGAAGTTAAAGCTGCTGATTCTCCGAGTGGGGAGATTGTCAGTCAAGCGGCTGGAAGGGCCAAGCCGAGCAGCAGGAGAGGCAACATGAGGCGCGTGTTCGAAACCTTTCCCGATCACACGGTGGACCGTCCTCGGGGTTGCCCATGCGTCCTTGAGCTGTAGGAAGATTCCCCTGAGCCTGGCGAGTTGGGACCCGTGGAATGGGTAGCACGCAGTATTATTTAAATGGTCTGCATTTGCTCCCCCATCCTCACCCATCGTCTCAGCCCCAAGAGTGTCCAGCCTCACGTCTCATCCAGCTGTGGCTGTCGATGTGGTCGGTCCAGGTTGCCTCACCGGCCCTGAACGAATTTTGTCAGAATTTCTCTCTCTTGCGCTGTCTTTGTGTTGGAGATTTATTTGTAGAATGGACTTGAGCTGATTTCCACTGCTCTGTTGATGCCGCTTGACCCACACTTGATTCACTTACAGAGAGATGTCAATACCTAGGTTTTGAGATTCTTACGAGTCACATATACCCTTCTGCGGTGAAGAGGGGGTGCTGAGTCCAGTCCTTTGAGCAAGGAGCAGGTCTTGTCCGTTCCATATTTGCTGTATGGAACGGTATGTGTGCTACTTTCTAACTCTTCTTTGACGCATCACCCCACCTCACCTTTCCCCCGAAGCAGGCCTAAGTGT
>NW_021156195.1:1955-2160 GCF_002837175.3 Physeter macrocephalus | reverse complement strand
AGGGTATTGTATCAACGAATCTCCTCGTCGAAACTTGCTCGTGTAATTTGAGCCAGTATGACGCCACCGAATGGTCGCGGAAATCCCCATCTTTCAAATCATTTTAATTTTGCTTGGTACGACCGTCAGAAAATGTCGACAGTGTCAAATTGCTTCAAGCTACTCATACCGGCGACTTCCCGCAGCAACACGTGCATGCAGCGGT
>NW_021156195.1:0-153 GCF_002837175.3 Physeter macrocephalus | reverse complement strand
TGACTGTAGTTTCAGCGCCTATTTCGCTGTCGGAGTGCGTTGACTTGCTCAGTGGCAAAGCTTTTGCGGACGTGGGCGCGGCATGGGCGATTAAATCCTGTCTTTCCCCCTGCTCCACGGCCTCCGTGTCTTCAATTACAAGTACTTCCTCGC
>NW_021156194.1:1286-2161 GCF_002837175.3 Physeter macrocephalus | reverse complement strand
TTTCCTGCTGCTTTGCGGACTCGAGCTGCGACTGACGCATCTGTCACTGTGCGTCTTCGAAGGGTGCTGCTGCTTTTGCGTTGCGTGTGGCCTTTCGTCGGCGGTGTTGGTGTTGCTGTTTCGCGGCGAGTCTTTTTCTTCGTCCTGTTGCTGCGTTTCTTCGTCCTTCTTCATCAACGGCTGCTGTGTGCTGCGTCCCTTGTGAACAGTTTGCTGAGCTGCTGCTGCTGCTCTCAGCAAAGCACCTGCCGTGAGTTTCTGGCGTTTCTCTAGGTGCATGCTGAGAGAAGATGCTGCAGCTATTTTTGGTCTTTCCGTAGTTCGTCGTCTCTTCAGACTTCTCCTTCGCCGTCTTCGTCAGAAGCCCATTTTCTGCTTCCCCGCCTCCTCTCGTCAACAGATTTTATACCTGTATCTGTGTGCGCGTTTGGTTGCCACAGCAGCTGGCGCGTGACGACGCACTGCTGCGGACGGGCACCCGTGGCCCTGATGTGTGTGTTTGTGTCTTGTATGCGTGTTGCTGGCAAGCAGGAGGAGGAGGAGCAGCAGCAGCAGCTGAAGAAGAAGAAGTGGCAGCGGCAGTCGCAGGAAGAGGAGTCGCTGCAGCAACTGGAGCAGAAACAGCAGTGTCTGACTGAGCGTTTGCCCTCCCCCGCACTGTGTTCCAGTAACTCGTCGACCCCCGTTGCTGCCAGAGCGTTGCTGGAAAGTTCTACGGAAGACGCACGGCTGCAGCACGTGCTGGAGAGGCAGCAGCAGCAGCAACAGCAGCTGAAGCAAGAATGCGCTGGCTTTTCCTCTGCAGCCAGTCGCCCCTCGACTGCTGCTGACGGTGCATCTGTTGGTGCTCCCGACCCTGCTGCCGCGGGTCCGGG
>NW_021156194.1:0-249 GCF_002837175.3 Physeter macrocephalus | reverse complement strand
GCTTCTGGGCCGTGGCCGTGGCCTTTACGTCAGCCTCTGCTGCGTTGCTACATGCGCCCTCTGTACTTCTTCTGGCTGTTATTGAAGCTGCGCCTCCTGCTGTCGTGGAGTTTCCTGGAAATCCGATGAAAGCCTTGGTGCACAGGGCTGTCCACGCGTGTATGCGTGCGTATGTGTGTATGTATATAGTGGTTTGTGTATATTACTTATCTGTAACTGGATGAGCAGTCCCCAGCGCCCTGACTGGAG
>NW_021156193.1:1779-2161 GCF_002837175.3 Physeter macrocephalus | reverse complement strand
GACACACACACCCACAGCAACAAACATGTGTAAGTCTGTGATAATCTTTCTGAGCATCCCTGAAGGCAGCATACGCGCACACGGAAACATGTGGGCAGGTGTATGTACACTCGGATGGGAGAGTGGGTTGTGAGGAGGGGGGTGCGGCTGAAGTGTGTGTATGTCTGTGTCTGTGTGTGTGTGTGTGTGAGTAGCTGCAGATTCTCAGGGGAATCTGCTGCAGTGTGTTGTCATTGGTGGTGGTTTGGCGCTGCTGCATGCGCTGATGATGTTCACCAAAAAGTCTCTCTGTGGTGGCTCCACGCACTGCGTCTTCTGTGGGGTGAGCAGCAGCTGCTGCAGCCGTACGAGGAGCAGCAGCAGTAGCAGTGTGAGGAAGACG
>NW_021156193.1:0-163 GCF_002837175.3 Physeter macrocephalus | reverse complement strand
CGCAACGTACATACACAAACACGCAGACCCAAAGACACAGACAGACACACACATGCACGTACGTGTCTACGAGAGTGTGTCTGTGTCTGCATGTCTGTGTCTGTGCGTCTGTGTCTGTGTTTGTGTGTCTGTCGGTATCTGTGTGTCTGTGTCTGTGCGTCCG
>NW_021156192.1:1440-2161 GCF_002837175.3 Physeter macrocephalus | reverse complement strand
TCTAGTTCCCTGACCAGGGATCGAACCTGGGCCCCCTGCATTAGGAGCATGCAGTCAACTGCTGGATCACCAGGGAAGTCCCAGATTTTGGTCTCTAAACACCATTTCCTTCTAAAAGGAAGCAGAGCTCTTTGGAGAAGTGGCCCATTCCAGGTCTGGGCCAGAAAATGTACAAGAGGAGCCTAAGGTCAAAGAAGCTGTTGCAGAATACAAGGGTCATGTTGAAAGGCTTGCGGGGGTAAACTTGTAGACGCTGGCCCAAGGTGGGTCAGTTTGAGCACCCATGAAGTTATAGCATAATGCTGTGCATTTAGGAGTGGAGTGTGTCCTATAGGAAGACAAGACATTAATGCTGTCACATGGAAGCTGTACTGGATGTGAAAGGGCTCAGCTCTCCCACCTGGAGTAGCTGGTATGTCAGCAGCAAGACTTGCCCGCAGGCCTGCGACCAGTCTATGGTTAGCCCCAGGATGGGGTGGAAGGGAGGGCCTCAGTGTCCCCACCTGTGAGGAACTGGAGAAGCAGCGTTGACACCAAGGAAGAGACATACTATCCTACTCACATCCCTTGGTTATCAGAAAATCTTCCCTTGTTAGCAATCTCCACTCCCTTTGCACAGAAGTACACCCCCTATTGCCGCCACCAGGCCCAATTCCTTAAGCCCTTTCCTTTCTGTGACTCATGAGATTGGGGCCCCTGGTCCCCCTTTCCCTCCTCCGGC
>NW_021156192.1:0-189 GCF_002837175.3 Physeter macrocephalus | reverse complement strand
CAGCTTCCCCACGAAGCCCTTCTCAGCAGCTGGTGCCCCCATGGTGTCCTCCCCCTGTCACTGGCTGGCCTCGCGCTCAGTGGGAGTGTCTCCTGGAGAGAGCCCTTCGGTCGCGTGTCACCCCGTATTGCTTGTACCCCATCTAATGTCATCTCGACATCTAGGTAGTTTACTCCTGAGGCCACTTTT
>NW_021156191.1:1396-2161 GCF_002837175.3 Physeter macrocephalus | reverse complement strand
TGGGTTTTGGGTAACTCAGGGCTTATGTGTAAGGGAAAGGAAGGAGATGGTTCAGCTCTTACTGATTGCTTCCTTTGGCTTTGGCTAAAAGGTGACCAGTCCTCTGGAGTTCTTGCTGAGAAATAGATATCACGCCCCCTCCACCCCCGCCACCCCTCCCCCGCCCCAAAGCCCATTTCCTCCCTGATGGAATTTGAGGAGATGGGCTTTGTCTTCTGCCGCTTAGCTTAGCCTTAATGAAAATATATAGCAGCCCACACCTCCCCCCTCACTGAACGTTTTATATCCTTTAGAGAAGTAGGGAAGATAGGTCTTTTATACCTGAGGAGCGTTAAGGACAGGTATACTTTCTTAAAATAATGCTGAAGAAGAAACAACAGCTTAATCATTATTTAGAACTCAGTGACCAGAGGCTCCCACAGGGGGCTGAACCCTGAATGGCACTATTTGGGCAGAGGTGTTGCTCTACTGGACCCTGGCCTAGTTGCCGTAGGGTCCAGGAACAGCACAGCAGCTGCTTAAGAATCTGTCATGTGGGTCATGTTAATGTATCGGGAGAGCATATTTTAAACTTGACATGGAGGTTTCCTTACTAGAAAGGCACCCTGGGGAAGTGGTTCCCCTCCCTGGGTATTTTTTCAGGCTGCTCAATAGATGACTGCGGGGAGTCCAGCTCCTGCAAGTCCAGGAATACCCGAGGGATGGACAGCGTCAGCGAGGGAAAGTTAAATAAATCCATAACACTGTGTATGTACAAGCATGATC
>NW_021156191.1:0-317 GCF_002837175.3 Physeter macrocephalus | reverse complement strand
CCAGGGTGGGGAACATGAAGAGGAGAGGAGTGGTGGAGGGCTCTAACCTCCATGTGGATAGACCTGTCAATAACCCAGCTTCCCTGTTCTACATCATCTCATTTTTACTTCCATTCCAGTGCAGTCACTGCCACACTGTAGAGCTTATTACCAGGAACACTTCTGCCATCTGGAATAATACAGTCTGACATTCCACCCTTTGGCCTCATCCTCCATCCTTCCAGCTTATATACTACTTGTTAATTTTTCAACTTTAGGTCGTTTTTCCCACTTACTCTTCCTCCATCCACCAAGCTCTTGTCTTCTTTTTCTCTCTC
>NW_021156190.1:543-2162 GCF_002837175.3 Physeter macrocephalus | reverse complement strand
GTGTAAGATATATCCTTACCTCGTGAAATCCAGACAAATGCCTACAGAACATACATATATATACAACTGCTGTAAAGAAACGCAACGCTCTCTGCTCGTTCCTCTCCCCGGCGCACAATAACAATGTTTCATGAGGGGAGTGCAGATACCTACGTACACAGACACGTGTTCGCTCGAATATGTACCACATATGCGTACACAGAGAACTGCGGACAGATTTACAGACACGCATTCACATACATGAGCGTACACATCATCTGCACACTCGTTACAGATCGAAAGGGCATTGCACACTGGAGGTGAACGGTCGTCAGACAAATGCCTCAGTACAATCAGAGGACAGCTACTGGCGACAAGATTTGTCAGCAAGTGCTGGCATTCATTCTCGTCATCGTTTCATCACTTTCACCCCGGAAGAAAAAAGCAAAGCAAGGAATGCCTGTACTGGAGAGACACGGTGTGTATCCCGGAAGACGCTGTGCATGCCCATATAAGCTCTCTACAGATGAGCACACGAGCGCACTGTATGCACACAAATACGCATCACATTAACATGATTCGGGTCTGTAGGTTCATGTATGCACTCGTAAAATTGTCGTAAGGGACGCTTCCAACGTGTGTTCTTATCTATGGGCATACGAGCTCATACATGTACATACAAACTGGAGGAGAGAAGCGTTTTTCAGAGTAACTATGACAAAATTCAAATCGTCACCAAGACCCAGAGAATGCAGCCACCAGGACAGTGACTGCCTCTGAAATCAGCTTACGCGTTCTCATCCGGTTGCTTCTCTCCTCTGTGACAAGGGACAACTTCACCCAGCACCAAACGAGTAAGCTGACGTGACCGCCCCTACATAATAGCAGGATCTGCGTCTCCGTCTAACTGGGTACATGCGAATACGCAGAGAATATCTGCATTGCTGTTTGACAAAGAAAAGGACGCACTCGTGTGTGCACCTAGTTAAGCGCGTACGTAGAGAGGGCTCCACGCATCTAGGGATGCGGTACCTGTTCATATAGCTGTGCACTTGAAAACATCAACACCACCACGCGCGAGACCCCGGCGTATGCAGCCCACACACGTGAAGTACGCCGAGACGTCCGTATACAGTCAAGCATTATTGTGACTGGTAACGTATATATACATATCAGGGAGGTGTATAGGAGAGACGACGGCATTGTAAGGCGGGGGCGTTCGATCCTCAGGAACGAAGCTCGGACGCTGCAGAACAACTTTTTTCCTGAACAACATAGGCGGCACTGTAGAGGATTCAACTCTGTCTTCGAAAGAAACATTCCAAATTAGAAATGTGGAAGCCTCGCTCTACTCAACGAGACGTCTCAGACGCCGTGCTACAGCCAACTTAATGGTGAACAACTCGGTACAGACATTGGAGCGTTGGCAGGTCCAGAACTCAGGAAACGGAACCTAAGAGAGACCCTGCAGAATGGTGAGGATAGTCGAAGCGACCCCAGCAACCAACCTACGTGTCGCCTGTGTGCTGCGTTTCACTTAGAAGGATGACTACTCCAGTCACTGGTGCAGCAACTGCTGCTGCTGGCGGAGGCGTGAAGAGCCGTACGGCGGTGAACGAGGCTCTCCTCCTTCACACGGC
>NW_021156190.1:0-180 GCF_002837175.3 Physeter macrocephalus | reverse complement strand
GTGGAATGACACTGCTTTCTTCCGCAACTTCGCTTCTCTGGCCTGTTGCCTCGCTGCTGTTCGTTACTGCCGTGCAGCCCCCCCCACTTCTGTGTCCCTCAGCAAACAACAGTTGGCAGCCCTCTTCGCATATACACACATTTGTAGATACATCATGTATGTACAGATACAGACACACTT
>NW_021156187.1:2040-2162 GCF_002837175.3 Physeter macrocephalus | reverse complement strand
ACAGATTTCAAGAGGTAGATCGGAATGGCCTTGACAGCATGAAAAGCGGAAGAACTTGGACAATGATGCAGTTGGCTAAAAACGGCGTATGAGTTTGTTCCTGAATATATTCAGGAACAAAC
>NW_021156187.1:0-104 GCF_002837175.3 Physeter macrocephalus | reverse complement strand
GGGAAAGGTGAGGGGGGGTGATGCATCAAACAAGAGTTAGAAATGAGCAAAGATACCATTCAATACAGCAAACATGTAAAGGACAAAACCTGCCCCTTGCTCAA
>NW_021156185.1:1992-2162 GCF_002837175.3 Physeter macrocephalus | reverse complement strand
CAGTTCTAAGAGGGAAGTTTATAGCTATACAAGCGTACCTCAAGAAACAGAAAAATCACAAATAAACAATCTAACCTTACACCTAAGGGAACTAGAGAAACAAGAATAAACAAAACCCAAAGTTAGCAGAAGGAAAGAAATCATAAAGATCAGAGCAGAAATAAATGAAA
>NW_021156185.1:0-283 GCF_002837175.3 Physeter macrocephalus | reverse complement strand
AAGAACACTCTTTGACATAAATTACAGCAAGATCTTTTTTGATCCACCTCCTAGAGTAATGGAAATAAAAACAAAAATAAACAAATGGGACCTAATGAAGCTTAAAAGCTTTTGCACAACAAAGGAAACCAAAAACAAGACGAAAAGACAATCCTTAGAATGGGAGAAAATATTTGCAAACGAATCAATGGATGAAGGATTAATCTCCAAAATATATAAACAGCTCATTCTGATATTAAAAAAACAAACAATGCAATCCAAAAATGGGCAGAAGACCTAAATA
>NW_021156184.1:2053-2162 GCF_002837175.3 Physeter macrocephalus | reverse complement strand
GCAGTGGCCATGAGTTCCATTTGTCCACTGGCTTCCTTGTGAGCTTGCCGGACAGCCCCAAGATGGCTTCAGGCCGTATTCTGCTTCCGGGGCGGCCGGCTGAGCCTTT
>NW_021156184.1:0-152 GCF_002837175.3 Physeter macrocephalus | reverse complement strand
GAGGCAAAATGAGGTGCGTGTTCGAAACCTTTCCCGATCACACGGTGGACCGTCCTCGGGGTTGCCCATGCGTCCTTGAGCTGTAGGAAGATTCCCCTAGCCTGGCGAGTTGGGACCCGTGGCATGGGTAGAACGCAGTATGATTTAAATGG
>NW_021156183.1:1518-2162 GCF_002837175.3 Physeter macrocephalus | reverse complement strand
ACTACAATTTTGCACCTGTCTAGCCTGGCGTGTTCAAAGGACGTAATCAAGTGAAAGCTTGTGTGGCCCTTTTGTCAGCACACACGTGAGCGCTGTTGTGCACAGATCTGTTGTTGCCTATTTTTGTGTATGTAACAACTTGAGGCTCGCTTCACTACACTGTGTATGCCAATATAAACACAGTAAAACTCCAACAAGTGATATGGTAAGTGCCAGCGCTGCGTACGGCTGCAATCGTGAAAGGAAACGGAAATTTGCAGCCTGCGAGACAAATACAATACCATGCAAGTTGATGCGTAAGCGTCTCCCGGGAGTACACGTGTTCCACCGAATATCCAAGCATGGTACATACACATGGTCGACTTCGAAGCGCAGCTAAACCTGAGGGGACGGCACCGCGTTAACTATCTTCGTCCTCTCGTAGATCAGTCATATCCGCCTGTCGTCTGCATGCTTTCAGAAGTGGATGCGGTGGGTGTCTACTTCTAGACAGAGGCAAAAGAAACCCAGCCAAGGTTGCCATCATCGTCCGTCCCATCTTCGAAATCAACAGTGCATCTTCACGCAACTCAGCTCGAACTCGAGTTACCTCCTATGCGTGGTTGTGCTAATATAGATTCCTGATCTGTATCGAGTGTTCCACT
>NW_021156183.1:0-230 GCF_002837175.3 Physeter macrocephalus | reverse complement strand
TGGGGTGTGACACTTGCGAAAAGGACCCATAAAAGAACGTGCCTTCGCCCAATTCGGCTGGTCGAACTGCTTCTGCGCCTCCCCAGCGCTCTGTAATAACACACGAGCAAGAAATACATGGCTGCAGGTGTGCAGGGGCCTTCTACAGAACATACGCAGTCGAACACTAGCAGAAGTCTACGCGTCAAAACGGATTCGGTGGACACATAGTTTGCACCTCATGTGATGGA
>NW_021156182.1:1966-2163 GCF_002837175.3 Physeter macrocephalus | reverse complement strand
GCAAGTTGGTCCCTATATCCCGATCAGGGGATTCTTTTCCTCATTCCCTGATTCACCAAAATGCACACTTGCCCATACTGTTCACATTCTCAAAATATGTTTGTTACTCTCAGAGCTCCTGGAATATATATCCTCCAACGGTTGCCTTTTGTCAATGAACTGTTCTGCACACCTCTGCTGCTTATATTTTAGGATTT
>NW_021156182.1:0-1140 GCF_002837175.3 Physeter macrocephalus | reverse complement strand
TATATCTACAGCTATATAGATACATAATATCAACACACACCATTCAAAATAAAATGCGGCAGCCTAAAATCCAGCCTATTCTCCAGGTATTGTTGGCGATCGGAAGAGAAACAAAGGCTAGGATACCAAAAGGGATTGGGTCAGTAGATTCATTCATTAGGAGGACCCTGAGTACATTTCTACTAACTTAAATTATGCTTTCATTTGAATAAAACATTTTGGACTGCCTTAAACTAAGTGCCAATTACTTACACATTTAAACACTCAAAGTATGAATTCCGTACTTTTCCCCAAGTGAGGCGCAAGGCTGTCAGTATTCTCGTGTGCTAACAAGTAAGCAAGGCCAATTTTTATAAGCTAACTATAGGACTTCTGGGTACGTAAAGTTTTTCTCAGATGCCCAGTTCCCTGTTTTCTTAGAAAATCCAATTTGCTCTGGGATTTCAAACCCCACAGGCTCTTGTTTTTGTCACAACAAATGAACTATTTTATTCTTTAGATTCTTAAAAAGAAATTCAATGAATCTTTGCTCACTGCTAGCTTTTCTAGCTCTCTCCCAATATCTCTTTGATCAAGCTTTTCCACCCACTCTGGGATAATCCAGGGGTAATTAGAACTTCTTACCTTCTTTAGCCCCAAAGGAGCCAATTCATCACAAACTGTCATGGATTCTGATTCTAAATTACCAAGAGCCCAATTTCTAACAGAGGCAGGGAATCTTCTTTGCAATTAAAGTGACTGATTTCTTTGCAGACGCAGTAGCATTTCACTTTTTGGTTCTGTTCATTCGGATCAAATGTGAGAAAATTCTTCCTCATTTTATTTTCCTTCCAAAGAACACGATACAACAAACATTAATCCCAGAGTGATACAAGGCCAGACCTGCAAGGGCCTTAGGCAGAGCTGGACATCTATCAATGGGTCTTGTCCATTTTACGGGGTCTCAGTGGCGCCTTACGCTCTAAAGGGGAAAAAAGGGACTAATTATTTGTTACATCACATAGTTCACCTAAGGGCTTGCCAAACCTTCCAGCATCTGCTAAGTTGTGACGAGACAGCATTCGATGTTTAGATAAACATAGGCTAGTGCGGAACAGAACAATTTTGTTTCTTGTGCAGGCAAAGAACAGAGCCACAGTG
>NW_021156181.1:1969-2163 GCF_002837175.3 Physeter macrocephalus | reverse complement strand
AAGAGTGTCTGAAGTTTGTGAACATTACGTGTGTTCAGAGCCGTAAGGGCTTCTCCGTAAAACACATGCGTACGCCAGTGTGATTGTGCATGTATCAATTTACGTGTGCACCGAGGACTAGGCGTGTTGGATATATGCTTTGATACAACGTACGAGTGCGTCGATGTATCCAGACTTCTACGGCTTCGACAGCG
>NW_021156181.1:0-253 GCF_002837175.3 Physeter macrocephalus | reverse complement strand
AGCAGAGCGTCCACATACGCAGTCTTCAATCTGGAGTCCTACAGCGTACACATATCTCTATGCCCATGCAATACAGCGGTGCACACACATGCAAGCACTTACACACTCGTCAACGTGTACACATTGACACACACGTGGAAACAGAGGCTCCTCGCACTGCACGGTTGTACGCGTCGTAGATGCCTACGCGCCCATCACGCGTCACCTGGTCCTCCTAGGCAACGTGTGGACCGTACAAATACGTATATACAGA
>NW_021156180.1:1843-2163 GCF_002837175.3 Physeter macrocephalus | reverse complement strand
AAGCCAGAAGGGAGTGGCAGGACATATTTAAAGTGATGAAGGAGAAAAAACCACAACCAAGATTACTCTAACCAGAAAGGATCCCATTCAGACTTGATGGAGAAATTAAAAGCTTTACAGACAAGCAAAAGCTAAGAGAATTCAGCACCATCAAACCAGCTTTACAACAAATGCTAAAGGAACTTTTCTAGGAAGGAAACACAAGAGAAGGGAAAGACCTACAATAACAAATGCAAAACAATTAACAAAATGGTAATAGGAACATACATATCGATAATTACCTTAAATGTAAATGGATTAAATGCTCCAACCAAAAGACA
>NW_021156180.1:0-191 GCF_002837175.3 Physeter macrocephalus | reverse complement strand
ACATAATAAAGGTCATAGATGACAAACCCACAGCCAACATCGTCCTCAATGGTGAAAAACTGAAACCATTTCCACTAAGATCAGGAACAAGACGAGGTTGCCCGCTCTCACCACTATTATTCAACATAGTTTTGGAAGTTCCAGCCACAGCCATCAGAGAAGAAAAAGAAATAAAAGGAATCCAAATTGGA
>NW_021156179.1:1762-2163 GCF_002837175.3 Physeter macrocephalus | reverse complement strand
ATGCGATGCGTGGGAGGCGTCAGGCCTGCCTTCCACTCCCACTGCTGCTTCTCGCAGAGAGCGCGTAAGTCAACTCCCTGCTTCGGGTCTGTGGGGTCGTAGACGACGAGCATCTGAGAGATATCGCCTGGTCATCCGAGGAGGACACACAAAAAAACAAAGAAGAAGAAAATGAAAAAGAACGAGAAGGCGAGCGACGGCAAATGAAAATGCAGCAACAAGACAAACCCGGCGGACAGGCTGGACGCGCGGGGTTCGCAGAGAAAGAAAAAGGCAAAACGAGAAAACACAGACTAACTGCTGTACACAATGATGCACGAGAACTTTCACCAAGTCACATCATCGCAGGCTATTTCACATATATATGAACTCACACATATACACGTGTACATCATTATACG
>NW_021156179.1:0-248 GCF_002837175.3 Physeter macrocephalus | reverse complement strand
CCAGCAGCCGCCGTCTGTAGCCGCTCACCTGCAGGAGGCACCAGAAGCAGCTGCAGCAGCAGGAGGAGCATCATACACACTGACGAACAGAGAGAGCGCTCTCCACAAGAGAAAACACTGAAGGCTGCTGGACGCGCAGCGCTGGCTGGAGAAGGAGAGGAGGACACGAAGAAGAGAGAGGAAGAGGACCGCCCACACTCCACTCGATCCACACAGTCACTTCTCTCTTCGGCGGCGACCACACCCGT
>NW_021156178.1:1324-2163 GCF_002837175.3 Physeter macrocephalus | reverse complement strand
GGTATCAGAAGTTCAGCAGTGACAGCGACCAAGAGATGTCAAGGGCACTGCACTATCTGGGACAAGGGTTCGACGAATTGGTGCGCAGCTCAATCCGTCATCTACACACGTGAAGCACCCACAGGGGAGGAGGCCCAAATTTGACTTCTGCTGCATTGTACTTTGTGCCCGTAAGCGACGAGGAGTGCCCCGTATAACCCGATAGAGGTTGGACGTCCCGATGTAGCGTCTCAGTTGGAATTGTTAGGGTCGCATAGTGCATCATCTAAGCCTGTTACGAGCTGACAGTTCAGATCTGTCCTAGGACCAGAGCCTATAATCGAAAACGTCCCTGCTTTTTTGATCTGTTTGTCAGCATGCCTTAGTATGCGCCGAATTTCATCCGAGCCTTGTGCGATATAGACGACTAGACACTTTTCGTTTCTGCTTGGGTTTGATTGACAACTTCTCCCTGGGCGCGAAGAAACCGTGTGGAATGTCGCATTCGTGGTTGTGTCTGCTTACTTATGCGGTACAGTAGTTCATAGCTAAAATTCCGCTTTGTTCCGCTGCAGCGCTGGGGACTCTACGGATGACGAGGTGGCATACTGCGCAAGTGGAGGCGATCGCACACAACGCCATCACTGACGGGTATTCCTAGACAGCCGTTTCGACTAAGGTTTAGGTCTGCAGTTCGAATGAAGCAATAGCTCGCACGTAATGGGAAAGATTGACTCGCCTTACCCTACGTAATCAGCGATTCTCGTTGCGTAGAAACAAGCCAGGCTCTCAACGTTGGCCCGAAGCTGTAAGAGCTCGAGCATACAAGCGAAAAATTGTAATACGAGATTTCAGTGTAC
>NW_021156178.1:0-597 GCF_002837175.3 Physeter macrocephalus | reverse complement strand
GCATACGGTCAGGGCAGTGAAGCGTCCCAAGAAGTAGGCAGTCTTTGTCTTTTCACTGAGACTTTCTGTTTCTGAGTATTTTTCCTACTAAGTATGACACTGGCTTTATCACGCTGCCCTGTTCTTCTGACCTGAACTTACAGCCCCCGTTCGCGCAGTGCCTGTTTTGAGGTGTTTCAACCGTCAAACACCGGACTTCAACCTGAGGAGGTCTGCTCACCACAACCCTGAACGTGTCAACGTCATCCACTAGACCACGCCTAAAGTCAACAACCAAAACACTTGAGGGAATCGTAAACGCCTGTCGATGGCAACCGAAACCGCAATGCCACCTTTACCTCAGGAGTTGAACTTTATGGAGGGACGTGGGCATTTACGTATTTCCACGTGGCTTCCTCTCTATTTAGCTTCACACCTGATCTATTATAATTCACTGCTTGGTATGCGGAAATTTTGGAAATTGTAACAGGTTGGGCTGAGTTTACTCTTTCTTTTCATGATAAGGATTACCAGGTCCTAGTATATGATGTCGCACGAACATGGAGCAACTTAGAAGGAAACTCAATTTCACGTGCATACTCTTACCCCTCTACGTAA
>NW_021156177.1:0-2164 GCF_002837175.3 Physeter macrocephalus | reverse complement strand
TGTTGAGATGTTTCCTCTATACCCACTTTGGTAAGTGTTTTTATGATGAATGAATGTTGAAGTTTTTCAAATGCTTTTTCGGCATCTATTGAGATGATCAACTGTTTTGTTTTTTTCCTTTGTTGATGTGGTGTATCATGTTGATTGATATGCATATGTTGAAACAACTTTGTGACACTGGGGAGAATCAAATTTGGTCATGGTGTATGATCCTCTTATGTGTTGTCAGATTCGGTTTTCTAATATTCAGTTGAGAATTTTTGCATCTATATTTATCAAAGATATTGGCCTGCAATTTTCTTTTTTGATAGTGTCCTTCTCTGTGCTTTTTTTTTAAGTCTTTATTGAATTTGTTCCAATATTGCTACTGTTTTGTTTTGGTTTCTTGTTTGTGAAGCATGTGGGATCTTAGCTCCACCACCGGGGATTGTACTCACAACCCCTGCACTGGAAGGTGAAATCTTAACTGCTGGACCACCAGAAAAGTCCTCATCTGTTTTTTGTTTGTTTGTTTGTTTTAGTAAATTTCTTTCTTTATTTTTGGATGCATTGGTTGTTCGTTGCTGTGCACGGGCTCTCTCTAGTTGTGGCGAACGGGGGCTACTCTTCACTGTGGTGTGCAGCCTTTTCATTGCGGTGACTTCTTTTGTTGCAGAGCATGGGCTCTAGGTGTGCAGGCTTCAGCATTTGCAGCTATCAAGCTCAGTAGTTGTGGCTGGTGGGCTGTAGAGTGCAGGCTGAGTAGTTGTGGCACACAGGCTTAGTTACCCCACGGCATGTGGGATCTTCCCAGACCAGGGTTCGAACCTATGTCCCCTGCATTGGCAGATGGATTCTTAACCACTGTGCCACCAGGGAAGTCCTCCCCCCCTGTTTTTGATATCAAGGTGATGGTGGCTTCATAGAATATCTTTGGAAGTATTCCTTACTGTTCAATCTTTTTGAAGAGTTTGAGAAGAATTAGTGTAAGTTCTGCTTTGTATATTTGGTAGAATTTGCCTGTGAAACCATCTGATCCTGGACTTTTGTTGGTAGGGAGTTTTTTTAAATTACAGATTCTATTTTGCTTTCAGTGATCAGTATGTTCAAGTTATCTATTTCTTCTTGATTCAGTTTTGTTTGGCTGTAAAAAACCAACATATATTTTTATGTTATGTTAGCACCTAAATACTTACCATGCATTAGACCACAAAAGAGTGAAGAAAAAAATATTAAAACAGTTTTTCAAATAGAAAAAGTATTGAAATATTTTTAAGAAATTGGGATAATCATGCTAATTACAATAATGACAAATTGTTCTGAACTTAAAGACTACTTTATCAGGCTTCCCTGGTGGCACAGTGGTTGCGAGTCTGCCTGCCGATGCCGGGGGCACGGATTCGTGCCCCGGTCTGGGGGGATCCCACATGCCATGGAGCGGCTGGGCCCGTGAGCCATGGCCACTGAGCCTACGCGTCCGGAGCCTGTGCTCTGCAACGGGAGAGGCCACAACAGTAAGAGGACCGCGTACTGCAAAAAAAAAACAAAAAAAAGACTACTTTATCTAAGATGCTTATGATATGCTTATTGTAAGCATGATATTATATGCTTATTATATGCTTATTGGCATGATATATGCTTATTGTTTTATTGTTTTTAAATACATGGAATGTTTTTTCCTTTCTAATGTAATTCTTTTATTTTACCTGTATATTGTGAAAAAAATTTAGTTGCACATAATATAAAAATTATACTTTAATAGGAGATATTAATCCATTTACATTTACTATAGTACTGAAAACACTTAGGTTTAGAGTTACCATGTTATTGAGTGCTCTTATTTATTTATTTATTTTAAAAATATTTAATTTGAGGGGGGTATAAATTATTTATTTATTTATTTTTAAAAATCATCTTTATTGGACTATAATTGCTTTACAATGGTGTGTTAGTTTCTGCTTTACAACAAAGTGAACAAGCTCTACATATACATATATCCCCATATTTCCTCCCTCTTGTGTCTCTCTCCCAACCTCCCTATGCCACCGTCTAAGTGGTCACAAAGCACTGAGCTGATCTCCCTGTGCTATGCAGCTGTTTCCTACTAGTTATCTATTTTACATTTGGTAGTACATTATAAGTCCATGCCACTCTCTCACTTCGTCAAGGCTTACCCTTCCCCCTC
>NW_021156176.1:0-2164 GCF_002837175.3 Physeter macrocephalus | reverse complement strand
TCACCTTCATTCAAGAGTCACGAAGCTGCCAGTAGCCAGCTGCATTATGAATTGGAACACACATTTGTTACCCAAATTCACCGACGTCTGTTCGCGGAGTGCTCGGAAAATCAAAATTTGAAAATTTTTGACGGTGTGTCAGCGTGAAGGAATGTGAAACACATCGACCTTCTACTTCGAAATGGAGGAATACCACACGAACCCGGAACGCGATGTAACATGCAACATGCTGGCAGTCACGTTGATCATGTTGTTCGACAGCCACGGTTGACGCCCGAAGAGGCTTCGCTTTTTCCCGGAAGTGTCACAGCGAAGATATCCTTGATTGTATGTTCAATACTTTCAAAGCAAGGGAATACTATTCGGGAAAACAGTTTGGTCACTGTCTGCCCATCAAGCCGTGATATTTCCTGCGGAGGTCGTTAACGACTGTACGTCTGCTTCTGAACTTCCGTGTTTCATTTTCCTTTACTGCCGGATCGTAGCGTAGATATATCTATCCGAATTGATCTGTTTACGAAGCTTCTTGACGTGTTGTGAGTGAGGAGAAGCTCTCCGAAACTCGCAAGTTGTAGTCATATTTCGCGTTCCTCTTGCCTACTACACAAAGCGCTGCTGTAGTGTGCCAGCGATTTTCCAACGTCCGTAGCTCGTAATTTACGACATATGCCCGTCAGATTTCTGCATATTCACCATAGTCGTTCATTCTGAGCCACAAGCACGACGACTCATAATATTCAGGGCGTCCAATACAGACAGTGGATCTCTTGAGTCTCGATGTCGACCATGATACTAAGTTCGAGGAAATGATTTAACAGTGCTGTGTCTGTTGGAAGGTCATTAGGGTGCATGGACCGTACTCTTTAATTTTGTACGTGTATTTCTGTGTATAAGTGATTCAATGTTATTGGGCCTTACACAGCGATACAAACTGACGGCATCCAATACAAGCCTGGACGCTACAGCATGAATGTGGACGTCTCTTCCTATTTGTATTTCGTATGTGGTTGCACGTTTATACACTGCGACGTATTTCCTTGAGGTTTTATTGACGTTTAATTCCCTCTCACGGAAACCCACGGCACATATGTGTAATTATGTGTACATCCACGGAGTCACTGATACGTCCCCGGCCTGTGCAGATTCAGTTATTTATTCCCGCGTATGCACGTGGGGCAGACAGATTTCATTCCATTCCGCTGTACGTCCGAGAGTCGCACCACAGTACGCCTATTTCACAGAGCATATTGCAACAGGTGTATATTAACACGATTATGTGTACGTGTGTATTGACGTCTACATGTATTCATTCCATGTGACTATATATGTAATATGTGTATATGTGCATCAATCCAGTCAGAAGTGTAATTGCGAGCTTCTGTACTGCAGTGAGACAGACGACTCCCACGGTCGACTTCGTCGGCCGCATACTGCTTACGGCGCTTCTGCTGCAGCAGTTTCGCATGGCTGCATTGGTCGGCCAGTGGTCTGCGTTTCTATATTTGACTTTTTTTCTGAGTTTTCTCTCCCTCGCATTTCCTCTTGTTGATGTGCCTCCTTGCATTGTTACGTGTTGTCTACACGAGTGCACTTATTTTTTGTGTGTGTCTGCACTTGGTCTACGAAAATTCCTCTTTTGAGAACTCCTTCTGTGCTTCTTTGCGACGCACCCTTCTCCGTAAAAGGGTGCCACTCGTCTTCACATTTGCGTTGTACTCCACTCCTCCATGCTGTCCCCCAGGCAGTTCAATAGGTTTCTAGAAGGATCTGCACAGGAGAGTAGTTGCTCGGATGCTCTTACATCTCACCATGCCAAGGCTGCAGCTGACTTGGTGTGTGTCCGCCATGGCGTCTTTCTGCTGTTGGTGGCTCTGCGGGCAGATACTTCAACACGCTCTGGGTACCCGGCAGGCAACGGGTTGAAGGGCTATTCCAGCTTATGGTTATGCGGGTGACGGAAGAAAAGTTTCGGCGGCGCGGGTGATACAATGGAGAATGTGGAACGAACTCATTCTGCGCGCAGAACTTTCAACGGTAGATATTGAGTGCCTCGTTCGTTTCTTGTGCTTGCTTTACAGGTCTGTGTGAGTTGTCAGCGATCTTTCTTCTTTTGCCTCACGCGGTGCATCCAAGCATTCCTGGATAGTAAGTGCGTTTCTTTCTC
>NW_021156175.1:0-2164 GCF_002837175.3 Physeter macrocephalus | reverse complement strand
TTTTGTACAGTTCTTTGCTTTTAGCGTACAAACCAAGTGGATTTTGCAAGGCTTCGACTCCACGGGCACGTTCCTGCCTCTTTCGAGTTTTCGCCCCCTCGTGATGTACACGTATATGTACGTATATACATATATACATATATATATATATATATATATATATCCAAGTGTATTTTTTTATTAGTGGCAGCTGTGTGAGCGATTGTGTTTCGTGCGGTGTCATACTGATCAGCTCCCACTTCAGAATTAACGCCTGTTTTCGATAGAGTTCGTTTTCTCTCTTAGTCTGTCCCACCTTTATTATTAGTGGCAGCTGTGTGAGCGATTGTGTTTCGTGCGGTGTCATACTGATCAGCTCCCACTTCAGAATTAACGCCTGTTTTCGATAGAGTTCGTTTTCTCTCTTAGTCTGTCCCACCTTTATTATTAGTGGCAGCTGTGTGAGCGATTGTGTTTCGTGCGGTGTCATACTGATCAGCTCCCACTTCAGAATTAACGCCTGTTTTCGATAGAGTTCGTTTTCTCTCTTAGTCTGTCCCACCTTTATTATTAGTGGCAGCTGTGTGAGCGATTGTGTTTCGTGCGGTGTCATACTGATCAGCTCCCACTTCAGAATTAACGCCTGTTTTCGATAGAGTTCGTTTTCTCTCTTAGTCTGTCCCACCTTTATTATTAGTGGCAGCTGTGTGAGCGATTGTGTTTCGTGCGGTGTCATACTGATCAGCTCCCACTTCAGAATTAACGCCTGTTTTCGATAGAGTTCGTTTTCTCTCTTAGTCTGTCCCACCTTTATTATTAGTGGCAGCTGTGTGAGCGATTGTGTTTCGTGCGGTGTCATACTGATCAGCTCCCACTTCAGAATTAACGCCTGTTTTCGATAGAGTTCGTTTTCTCTCTTAGTCTGTCCCACCTTTATTATTAGTGGCAGCTGTGTGAGCGATTGTGTTTCGTGCGGTGTCATACTGATCAGCTCCCACTTCAGAATTAACGCCTGTTTTCGATAGAGTTCGTTTTCTCTCTTAGTCTGTCCCACCTTTATTATTAGTGGCAGCTGTGTGAGCGATTGTGTTTCGTGCGGTGTCATACTGATCAGCTCCCACTTCAGAATTAACGCCTGTTTTCGATAGAGTTCGTTTTCTCTCTTAGTCTGTCCCACCTTTATTATTAGTGGCAGCTGTGTGAGCGATTGTGTTTCGTGCGGTGTCATACTGATCAGCTCCCACTTCAGAATTAACGCCTGTTTTCGATAGAGTTCGTTTTCTCTCTTAGTCTGTCCCACCTTTATTATTAGTGGCAGCTGTGTGAGCGATTGTGTTTCGTGCGGTGTCATACTGATCAGCTCCCACTTCAGAATTAACGCCTGTTTTCGATAGAGTTCGTTTTCTCTCTTAGTCTGTCCCACCTTTATTATTAGTGGCAGCTGTGTGAGCGATTGTGTTTCGTGCGGTGTCATACTGATCAGCTCCCACTTCAGAATTAACGCCTGTTTTCGATAGAGTTCGTTTTCTCTCTTAGTCTGTCCCACCTTTATTATTAGTGGCAGCTGTGTGAGCGATTGTGTTTCGTGCGGTGTCATACTGATCAGCTCCCACTTCAGAATTAACGCCTGTTTTCGATAGAGTTCGTTTTCTCTCTTAGTCTGTCCCACCTTTATTATTAGTGGCAGCTGTGTGAGCGATTGTGTTTCGTGCGGTGTCATACTGATCAGCTCCCACTTCAGAATTAACGCCTGTTTTCGATAGAGTTCGTTTTCTCTCTTAGTCTGTCCCACCTTTATTATTAGTGGCAGCTGTGTGAGCGATTGTGTTTCGTGCGGTGTCATACTGATCAGCTCCCACTTCAGAATTAACGCCTGTTTTCGATAGAGTTCGTTTTATCTCTTAGTCTGTCCCACCTTTATTATTAGTGGCAGCTGTGTGAGCGATTGTGTTTCGTGCGGTGTCATACTGATCAGCTCCCACTTCAGAATTAACGCCTGTTTTCGATAGAGTTCGTCTTATCTCTTAGTCTGTCCCACCTTTATTATTAGTGGCAGCTGTGTGAGCGATTGTGTTTCGTGCGGTGTCATACTGATCAGCTCCCACCTCAGAATTAACGCCTGTTTTCGGTAGAGTTCGTTTTCTCTCTTAGTCTGTCCCACCTTTATTATTAGTGGCAGCTGTGT
>NW_021156173.1:1992-2164 GCF_002837175.3 Physeter macrocephalus | reverse complement strand
TGATGGCCTTAGATGCTGCAAGTAGCACACACCGCCATCGCTGGAATGAACGAATGCTGATTTACACTTGTACGTAGTACGGTGTTTTTTCCGGTGTTTGTTCCCGTATCGTGACCGTAGGGATACCAATGCCAGTGGAGTTGATTCCCATGTGAAAGAGGCATAAAGGAGT
>NW_021156173.1:0-1135 GCF_002837175.3 Physeter macrocephalus | reverse complement strand
GCGATGCTATTAAACAAGTGTGTGTGTGTGTGTGTGTGTGTCTCCTTTTGAACGTTAAAACGTTGTTCCGCACAACCCGACCATGCTTAAGTGGATACGCTTGTACGAGATTTTTGGCACATACACATGCACACATAATTACGTAGTACTTCTAGTGAATATGACACGGGATATCGCCTACAGAATATGTGCGCGATACGTGACGCAGAGGACGTGTAGAGTTGTGTGCCGTGCCCCACGTGTATACCTCGCCTTCTCGACAGAAAATGGCGTGAAAAAAGTGGACCTGGAGAATCGGCACGCTAAATTTCCGTTCTGGAGTTTGGGCAGTTGTCAGTGAGAACTTCTTCGGCTGTGTACTGAGGCGAAGTGCTCAATGTTTACGTGTGCTTTCGAATAGACTCTTAATTTGCGGTTGTCCTCAGTTCACAATGTCGACGAAAACTATTTCTGCGTACACTCACAGTGAATACTTACGGAGTTTGCGTTTGAGCAAATATAACCGGGGGTATCTACTTAGGACTTCCCAGAAATTTTGCACTCGTTTATCCCCATTGCTCTGCGCTGACCTCGTATTCACCGGAATTATACGAATTTCTGATATGTCTTTCCGTGGAAAGTGTGTTTTCACGTACACCCCAGTGAACGTTAGAGCAAGATGCGCCGTTAGTGCATATCGTATGACGCACAGACAATCCGCGCGACAGCTCTGCAATCTGTGGAGCGTAAAAGAAACCGTAGTTGCCTGAAACTTGCGAACAGACAGTACGCGTACTTATTCGGCTTTTGCCTGCTTCCAAACTGCACGGTCCGTCGGGATGGCAGAGCAGCAGTACAAGCAACTACAGGAGTGAAAAATGTGTGCCCGGTGGACGCCACTGTGAGGTGGTATTTTATGTTAGTAGGAGTCCCCGAGAAGGGTCAAACAGTTCAAGGTGTAGCCAGTCACGGGAAAATGTCTGCGACAGTTGTTCGCAAACGAGTGAACAAGCGCCGCCTCGAAATGCAGTGGTGTCCTACGCGAAGAGTAACACGCAAGATGTCAAGCTCGGGAACTATATTCACCTGGACACACCAGCGTGCAGAGTCTTCGGGAGCGTCGATCGTGCGTAAAGGCTAGCGGACTGCGCTGAGT
>NW_021156171.1:1778-2165 GCF_002837175.3 Physeter macrocephalus | reverse complement strand
TCTTCGAAAAGGCAGACGAGCAGCGACAGGTGCTGGTGCCGATGCCAGAGAACAAAGCGGATCTCCCCTTTATAGTACTCGCAGGAGCACAAAAGCATATGCTGCTCGTAGCGCTGTCTGCGTCGGTGGAAAAAGACAAGGCGCTTCTACGGTCCAGCGACACGACTACAGCAGAAGTCAGTGCAGTTTTTCCCTCTGGTCGACCGGCGCCACGGAGTGCTTCTATTTCTCACCGAGGTCTACCATTCTCTCTCTACCTGCCAGAGCAGCAGCAACAGCAGCTGCAGCTGCGGCAGCGCCGCCGACAGCAATAAGTGTCGCGCCTCAAGCAGTTGCAGCAGGAGCGGCGGCCGCGGCAGATGAACCGACAACAACTCCCGTAACTGC
>NW_021156171.1:0-1728 GCF_002837175.3 Physeter macrocephalus | reverse complement strand
AGCACCAGCAGCTGCAGCTGCGGCAGCGCCGCCGACAGCAATAAGTGTCGCGCCTCAAGCAGTTGCAGCAGGAGCGGCGGCCGCGGCAGATGAACCGATAACAACAACAACTCCCGTAACTGCGAGAGTCTCAGAAGCAGCAGCACACACCTCAACAGCACCGGTGGTAGGAGCAGGGATAGCAGGAAGGCCACCACTACACAGCGCACCGGCGGCCTCGCGTGACTGGAAGAGCGTGGAGACTCGCAGAAACCGAGACAACATTACGAAGTCAACTTTTTCTGCGACATATCCTGCAGATTTCGTTCCGGGTGTGCAAAGATGCTTTTCACACAATGGCAGCAGCATCCCTGGTCCGCAATATGCTTTCCTGCGGTCTCCTCCGTTCCTGTGCAGCAGCAGCACTGAGAACGGCACCGCAGCGGGGGATGTTATACACCAAGTCACTTGTATTAGCAATAGCGGCGGCATACTCATGGGCAGCAGCAACAACAGCATTAGAAGCAGTGCAAGTCTCCGCAGGCGCGGCACAGGCAGCTGCAGAAGCTACAGAGTCTACCCTGCACGCATGCACTTGATAAATAGCGGGTCTCCCCCTTTGTGCTGTTCCCTCTTAACTTCTCTTATCGCTCCAATACTCCCTCAGTTGCAACTGCAGCTGCCAGTAAAGCAGCATCAGCAACACGCCTCCTACAAAATGCCTTCGCGGCAGGCCTGCTGCAGCCAACAGCAGCAGAAGCACCCAATAGAACTTCAGCAAACCTTTTGCAGCCAAAAGCAGCACAATCGCGCTATTGGAAAGCAGCAACAACAGCAACAGCAAGTTTTCCAGATGCAGCAGCAGGTGCGTCACGATCCACACAAGCAACACAGGAGCTACACTTTGCGCAGAAGACCGCCGCAGCAGCAGCCGCACCTGCAGGTGGAAGTCCGTAAGCAGCAGCAGCAGCAGCTCTGCGGCTTCTACCCTTCTGCAGGCCAGCAGTGCCGCCTCTTCTCCCAGGCCAGCGACGAGAAGAAGCAACATCAGCTAGAGCAGCAGCTAGCAGAGGATGTACTACGGCAGAACAAGCAGGAGGGATCCGAGCAACAGGGTCATGCACACGGGGAGAGCGTTGCTGCTCCTGGTGCTGCGTGTAATGCGTCACTGCGACCACTCACATATTTCGATGAAGGTATGTTGACTGCAGCAGCAAACGTGGAGAGCCGTTCGCAAGAAGTCTTTGTCTTTGGAGGAGCGCTCTAAGAGAGAGCCATCAGCGAAGAAGTTGTGCAAAGGCACCTTCATGCACAGACAAACCCCCGCAGCGAGGTAATAGATAGATAGATATGTATACGTGTATGTCTCATAGTTGTAGGCGTGCCTGTCAGACGTGCACAAATGGATGAACACGTTGCTTTGAGGGCGCCCGGCGAGCGACAGCAGGAATCCACCAGTTCAAAGATGTGTCAACTTTTGCGTCGACTTAATAAAGAGACTTCCGCAAGTTGGCCGGTCGCTACGTGTTGGGCCGGAGACATGTATGCACCTGCGTGACTCTCTTTTACAAATCCGCGCCTTCCACGCCGAAGACTGCAGGCTGCAGGGACGACCAGAGTTGAGAAGAGGCAGAGTCTCGATGCCCTCTCAGTGCTAGCCACACAACAGGCATCAAAGCACGAGCAGTCGGCACCTTTCCTCTGCATATGCAAAAGACATACACACAGAGGAGTAGTCGAAAGCCTCTA
>NW_021156170.1:680-2165 GCF_002837175.3 Physeter macrocephalus | reverse complement strand
TGTGTACACTGCAAGGTGCTGACTTAAGTACGTGGAGCGGCGCACGTCTGTGTGTACAACTGTGTATCCGGATAGGCGTGAGTAGAAACCTGTGCGTTTACATGTGCTGAGAGAACTAGGTCATGCGTGTTTGCAAAGGATACAATCCATGCAAGAAGTGGGATTTACCACCGCAGTTTCATGTAAAATGCTGACCGTGACGCACACCAATATATTTTTTTTCTGGTTCACACTCTACAGCGTAGACCTCTTCCCATCCAGCTCATATCAGGCTCCCGTTTTATTGAATGTGGGGTTATTCTCTTTCAGCACAACGGAACGTCTACAAGAAAAGGAGCTGCAGCTCTTTGAAGCGCGAGAAAGTAATCTTTGAGTTCCGTCCACACCCTTTCGGCGGTTGTTATTCTTGATCTCTCCCGCTGATGCTGTTGCAATTGTACCTACCGTTGCTAGGATATCTGCAGTTGTTTTCGGTCAAGTACTGGTGCTTTGCAGAGCTACTCTTGTAGTAGAACCGGTGGTGGCAGATGACTGACGCTGTACCTATCTATTATCATTAGATGGGATCGGGTCGCGTCATGGAAGTTGGTCGCCAGTGATGCGTGTATTTCTTGCTGTTCTTTTCCCCCGTACTGAAAGTACGGTGCAGTGACGCTCGAGCGGCGCCGGTGTCGTCCCACGGCACGTACACGAACTTTGTGGCTGCGTGTAATACGGAAGCATCCCTGTGAAGTCTAAAAACACTTCCATGTACACGGCTGTCACTTTGATTTATGTTGCCTTTGACATGCATTCGACGACTAAGCAAATGTCGGAATTAAAACACGTAATCAGTAGCATTTCCGTTAACCCAACCAATTTCTTTTTTATTTCATCATCGCTTCGGTCGTAGGCCACGGATATGAAGAGCGTGAAAGGCTTCCACGTGCCCTCTTACGGTTCACACTGCAGTAAGGGGGCATTAAGACGTAGTCAACGCCATACTATAGAGCCCATAACGGCCCGTAACCTCGTAAAGCCGCGTATGACCTGTTTAAAATGCCGAATGCTTGAGAATTCCGTGGCAAGACTCACTGCTTATCTTGTTATCGTCTCGATGTTTCGGCCTGTCTTGATACACTGCGCTTATACGGATTTCACTTGTGGAAATATGTTGTGTTAGCAGAAACACCTCGGAAAGAAGCTACCGTCGGTTCAAGCACATGTATGTGTACAGAGCTAGAGAAAGTATTGATTAATAGATAGTTAGACAGAGAACTATAAAGAAAGGGCTATAAACACATCGAGAGGACCCCACGGTGCACTGGCAGGGACGCTAGTTCAGAAATTCCACCCGGCCCTGTCCTAAGCGGAAGTGTTTAGTCTCAGTCGCGGCACTTGGTTGCAGTCTAGTCCTTTGTTGTGGGTTATTTCTAATGCAGGACTGGTCGGCGCGCGTCAGCGCCTGCAAAAAGCTCTTCTGGAACTGCAAGCTCAGCAAGGAGT
>NW_021156170.1:0-265 GCF_002837175.3 Physeter macrocephalus | reverse complement strand
GACAGTTCACGGCGGCCACAATGGCCAACACTACACGGAGGACGAGGGAAGAGGCCGATGAAGCGCTGCACAGAGTCAATGCAGCGTAGGTCCCCAGGTCCTGCAAGCGGTGCACGATTCTTCATCTAACAACGTTAGCGCTGTCTTCGTCTGCATGCATTATTATTTAGCCTGAGCAGCAAGAAGTATGACTAGGTAGACCGATTCCAGAATTAAAGGAAACCACCATCCCACTCCCCACGCACGCACGACGCGGCTCGAAAGC
>NW_021156168.1:0-2165 GCF_002837175.3 Physeter macrocephalus | reverse complement strand
GCCTTTCCAACCACACTTGTTAACACGCATGCGAGAGAACACACGCCCTCGTTCAGTAACCTGCCAGAAATACGTACCCGTCCAGGACAGTGTTCTCAGAGATAACTTCCTGTAAATGGGAGAGACGAAGGTGGACTGGGCAAAGCTCAGTCTTTGCAGGACATTGGCACAGCTTGCTCCCTTGATGGCCTCTGAGCGCAGGGTGTCACGCAGCCTTCGCGGAAGCTCTTGGCAGGGCTGATTTGAGGGCTCTCGCTGACACTCCTCGGCCAGAGACCTCACAACCTGTTGTGGGCCTAACCCGCCTTCTCTGAATCACCTCGGGCATTAAAGAGATACGGGCGGCCCTTTCATTTTTCGATGGGAAGCAAGATTTCACAGCAGTGCGTCAAGCCCTCTGGCATTCTCTCCTTTGGCACGCAGAGCTTTTGCACTGCTTGCTTATACCTCAGCTGAGAGCACAAAGTATTCCTGATCCCTTCAACAATGTAGTTCGGCTCTACACTTCAGATATGTCTTCCGTGTGAGATATAGTAGAGCGTGTAGTCGTTGTTTCTGATGGTGAGGTACGCTTCCCTCAGGGACTTTCAGGGTGAAACATGTTGCCAGAGGCCGTCTGCACGGCCTAGCGATGGCGTCCCTTGGCGGCTGTGCTGGCTGTCCCGGTGGAACAGCAAATGGAAATATCAGCTATCCAAGTTTACGAACCACACCATTCCGCGTGTCAAAGGGAAATGTATAGCTTCCCTTTAGAGTCCTATACTCTGTGAGACAAACATGGTGTGGGTAGCTTGGTTCCTAGTATTTCAGGATACTGAGCGAAACTTCGCATTCCAAGAGGGATGAAGAGGATCTGTTTTGGAACAGCAAATGGGAATATCAGCTATCCAAGTTTACGAACCACACCATTCCGCGTGTCAGAGGGAAATGTATAGCTTCCCTTTAGAGTCCTATACTCTGTGAGACAAACATGGTGTGGGTAGCTTGTTTCCTAGTGTTTCAGGAGAGTGGGGGAAACTTCGCATTCCAAGAGGGATGAAGAGGATCTGTTTATTGTCCGTTCAAGTCCATTTCCAGGAACACCTCAGAGTCCTTTGTAAAGAACCTTGTGTGAATGGCCTGGGGAAGAAGACACTCAGGGATGCAGTAGGGTGGCTGGCTGCCCTTTCCCGCATGGCACACAGCACCCTGTACTTGCACCTTGCCTGTGGGAAATGCATACATACGGTGATGAGGAAGAGACAAGGGATGCAGGTCGTCTAGTGGATTCCCCCTTATTTGGAGATGAAAACAAAGAAGCTTTCCCATGAAACTCGAGACAGTCGTACTAAGTGCAAGTCTATGCACAATGGTACAACCCTTTCCTCCTGCCCCAGGGGCACATTCCTTACCTTGCCTGAACAGAGGGAATGAGGCTTTGTTGATCCAGATAGTGGGAAACGGTTATATAAATTCTGGAAGAAACGAGGCTCTCCTTCACTGCACTAGTGCGTGTGCTGCCACTTCGCCTTTGGCACCCAGTGCCTTGAGCGGCGCTCTCGGGGGACTCGAAGGAGCCCAGTTACAGGAATGTTAATCACGACGCTTCGTACACCGCCCTTCACATACATCTTCTCCTCCAGGGACAAATCACGGAAGGGTAGTAGAATCTTACGGTGAGACTTAAGTGGCTGCAAACCTAGGGTGAAAGGCCGGTTTCACTCGGCCGTCTGAAAACACCTGCCCTGCACATTGACTGACATCACTGCGAGTTAGATCCCTACCCAATAGCACTTCCAGGTCCTGGGTCTTCTTACTTAGTGACCACGTCTCTCCACGCCTCCTGAGGCACGGAAACCTTGCATGCACCTAAGAAGCCCTGATAAGGGAGCCTTGGCAGCTATGACGGTCGTTTGAATTTCTTGTCCTTTTGGGCAGCTCTGAGTTCTTTGCCCGATGAGAAGGCCCATCGCTGGTATAATCCACTCGTCTCCAGTGTTCAGCAGACACATGAACACTTCCATATGTCCTCACAGTTACATGTCCCTGAAATAAATCCTTCTCCACGTCGACACCCGAGGTGAGTTCCATACCCCAGGAATCACGTGCCTATCTGTTATTTCCCATAAGCTGCAGAATCACACCCATGAACATTACAGAGACAAGGTTCGCTTTCCAGGCCCTGG
>NW_021156166.1:1843-2165 GCF_002837175.3 Physeter macrocephalus | reverse complement strand
GTAACAGAGATTTTTCAACTATAGCTTGTGACCATCTCGTCACGCACAGGTTTGAATGGAAGAAGTGTTGAAAGTCTACCTCATGAATTTCAGGGATGTCGTGGGCCGTAGCCGTACGTAAGTTGACCCTTTGCAGACGTAGGTGCTCGAATTTAAGCGAGAGAGGAGCGGACTTAGTTCCCCCACACTTTGGCTGAGTTGTCAATTTGTATAAATATATATATGTATATTTTCTGCAATTCAGAACGTCGCGCGAGAATAAAAAAACGCAGTATACATCAGTCGCATTGGAAAAAGGCAATAAAGTCAAGACCCCTTTCCC
>NW_021156166.1:0-1044 GCF_002837175.3 Physeter macrocephalus | reverse complement strand
TACTACGGACTCAGTGGCATCTGTATACCTTCCTATACATATATGGATCTATTGTGCATGTGTAAATCTCTATGTATACGTAGTATACGTATGTATGAAAACGTGTGTACACAAATTATAGGGATACATGCGTATATCTTACGTCAGATATACTGACACATAGGCGCTTACGTGAAAATTGGTGTACACGTACGTGTACACAAGTAGACAGATATGTGTGCGCGCTACATCGCACTTCAGTCACTCGTGTGAACGTAATCTGCAGCGGTAACCCGTCCCTTTTTACGTCGCCTGCCCGCAGTGTTTTATTATGGAAGCGATGTATCAAGATTGACCAATGCGACTGTAATACGCGATCGCAAGGATCGGAGAACTACATCTTCGTGTTAGTAGACTAGAGAAGGATAAATCAACACTACGTGTGTTGCCCAAGAAGAAGGGGAACGTGTGCGTCATCCCCTCACCGAGACAATCCCTACGATTCTACACGTGTGTGTGTGTGTGTGGGTGCCAGCGCCAGCCGATGCATCGGCCACATGAGTACAACATCCATTTAGTTTTATAACATGATGCTTTTCTCCTTCTTGTTGCCCTACTTTTTCTTCTCTGCTGCTGCTCCTGCTGCTTTTTATTAGTCGCTTGAAGAAGAAGATGAAACGTGCTGCAACAGCTTGCGTCGCTGCAGCCTGTGCCGGGCTGTTTTCACACGACGGGCGAAACGTGTGTGGCCCTCCGCAGTGTATACGCATATGCACACATAAAGTGCTCATGCATATTTTTGCAGGTGTACACGTGTAATAATGCTACACACTTATTCACAAAGAACTTTACAGACAAATCTAGACACGACGGCACCATTTTAAAATATGTGTGTGTGATACACAGCCTTGTACTGGCGTACAAATTACACTTTTCTCCCATTCTCTGTACCTACACAGAGACACACACATAAGTAGAGTCCTACCAGCAGGGTCATCTCTGTGACCAGTGTGCCTCTCTCCATCCCTTCACATAAGAAAAAAGCATCTCAGCACACACAAACGT
>NW_021156165.1:0-2166 GCF_002837175.3 Physeter macrocephalus | reverse complement strand
CCAACTTTAGATTTCTGTCCCCCCACAAAGAAACCCATTACACATTAACAATATGGCTTAGCTTAGGTTGGAAGTTTGGAGCAAGTGAAAAGCGGTTGAATTCAGGTTGTGTTTTGAGGGTATAGCTAACAAGGCTTGCCAATAGATTAGATGTGGGGTATGAAGGAGATAGTAACACGGAGACAAGTCGTTGATGATTATGTGTGCAACTGGGTGGTATCACTTAGAAGAAGGGGGCTGATGGGAGGAGCAGCTTTTGAGGGAATATTGCTATGTTAGATGCCCTTTAGGTATCTAAGTGTCTGGACAGTGCTCAGACTGTACTTTCTATCGAAAGGTATCCAAAGCCACTTTAGATGCAAAATGTTTAAAGCTGACCTTTGCTGCTGCCAACATCGTAGCCACTGTGGGCAGTCTGCAGTATGGCATCTTAGGTTTCTGAGGAAGAAACTAGAATACACAAAGGGGGAAATAAGTGTACAATTGCATAATGTAGATTTCATATTTAATTTTATGGGAAAAGCAATAATTAGTTGGCTTTTGGTTTTCAATGGAAATAGCCACTCCTTGGGAAATAATTACGCTAATTTCAATTTGTTTTACTTTAAATCATTCTGTGATGAAAGCAGTTAGGAAAAAAGGTCTGCAGAATGGAAGGAGTGCCACGTCAGAGGTATATAACATGTTTTAATTCTCACGGAAGAATTTCTCTTTAACGGCTTGTTTTTCTTTCCTTCTTCAAAGAAAATTATCAAGGTACTTTCTGCCATCTTAAAACTAAGTTTTTATTCAAATGAAATGGCTTTTCTGTGTTTGAAAATGTTGTGTGATGCTTTAATTTAGCTTCCCAGAAATGCAGATTGAAGACCTTTTATTAACTTAAAATATCTTAATTTGCAATGAAGATCAAACCCTCCTCGATTACCTGTAACTTAAGTGGCATATTTATCATTTCTCTCTCAGTACCAGTGGATAACTTCTCCATCGGTGAAGGAACCATCCAAAGCTGCTAGACAGAAAAAGAGAACTATGATTTTGGGAAGTGGTCGAAAAGGAAAAACTACTCTTAGAATTGGTAAGTCTTTCTTTTTTTTAATGCTACTAGAACTTATACCCCTTATATGTCCGGTGGGCTACAATTAAAACAGCCTTACTGGTTATGCCTTAACGTTTAATTATTTCCTTAATGGTTAGCTGTCAGTATTATTTGTGGTTCTTATGGAACGCACCTAGGATGTTCCTGACACATAGTGTTTAATATGTATTAGATATTAATTTTAATATGATAAAGCTCTTGAAGTGACAAAATCCATATCCAGATATGAGGTCACCTTTTCTCCCTTTCACGTGGGGTGCAGGCCTTGGGAAAGAGAGGGGAGCATGTGATGTGTCTAGTGACAACCCCAAAATAAAATAAAGTAGGCAGAGCCCTTGGCACTTTACAGATATGAATACCTTTTATTGTCATCAGAACCCTGTGAACAGACAGTGTTTTACAGCAGCGCAGACAGCTTGGTGTCAGGTACAGCGGGGAAGTGGATCGGGCAGGATGAGAACATGCGGAGAGTCGGCGGGGGCTGGTTCCAGAGGCTTTACTAAGGAAACAACAAAAATCACAGATGATAATGATTGTTTTTTTTCCAAATGCAGGAATCAGTGGAAAAACTAGAAATGATCATGTTCAGAATTGTGATCAGTTGTGTCTACATATGTAAAAGTCAGTTACTTTCCCATAAGCCAGAAATAACAATAAAAAACAAGGAAAGATCCCATTCACAATAGTCACAAAAATTAGTAAATATCTAGAAGTCAGTTCAGTGTTCACCTGAAAAAGTTAGTGCAAAAGGACAGATGAAATATTTTAAACATACATGTTAATATTAATAAAATATAACATTAACATATGATCCATCAGCATATCAAGCCACTGGCAGAGGGAAAGACAGATCGGTGGAAAAGTCCAGAAACTGGTCCCTGTTTACTTGAGAATTGTATTTTAACTTAGACAATTTTAAAGTCTAACTTGACATTTTGTCTAATTGATTGAAGCATTGATAATTCATTTAAACAGAAATTAGATATTTGCATCACAGCATACACAAATTCTAGTCAGTTGAAAAGATGCAAATGCAACTAAATGCAAGAAGCAAATACAAAATACAGGAG
>NW_021156164.1:1822-2166 GCF_002837175.3 Physeter macrocephalus | reverse complement strand
AGATTTACAGCCTCGGGACTAATTTCTGGGCTTTATTTTGGGACAGCATCAGAGATTTAGTTAGCAAAAGAGGAGTCATTCCTGCAAGCACCCTGAAGGCCAACACACGTGAATGCAGAAGTGAACTGTGCACGCTGCTATGAAGAATTATTCCACAGCAGTTGAGTACATTTTTTTTGAGGATAGTAAGAGTTTCAAAATTATTTTTTTAAGAAAACTATATTCACAGGATGATAGAATTTTGTCCTAAAGAATTTCTTCAGCTAAATTTGACACTAGCTAAAGACAAGTTTAGGTTAAGGTCTAGGGCTAGTGTCAGGTAATGACCTAGTTTTGGTGTCAAG
>NW_021156164.1:0-357 GCF_002837175.3 Physeter macrocephalus | reverse complement strand
CTCTGTGGCTTCAGCGTTAGGGTCTTCATTAAAGACATTATCAGGGCCTCTGTTAGGGAGGGCCTCAGGGCCTCTTTTATGGACAGCATCAAGGCTTACTTTGGGCCAGTCTCAGGACCTTGGTATGACCTGGGTCAAGATATTAGCTCAGGATAATATGAGGACTTTGGACATTGGCGGCAGCTGGGACTTAGTTAGAGACAGTGTCAGGGCCTGAGTTAGGACTAGCATTATGGCCTTTGTTAGGTACAGTATCAGGGACTGAGCTAGGAGTAGTGTCAGTGTCTGAGTTAGGTGTAGTGTCAGCGTCTTTGTTAGGGACAGTGTCAGGGCCTGAGTTCGGACGAGTCTCCAGGC
>NW_021156163.1:0-2166 GCF_002837175.3 Physeter macrocephalus | reverse complement strand
ACTGCTGCCCACCCCTATATAGACGTATCGACAGCATATGCATTGTATAAGCATGATGATATACATTTTTTTCTCAGAAGAAACAGAGAGAGGAGGACAGGATGCAGCTGAGGAAGAGCAGCTGCATGCGGGGCAAAACACACAGCGCCAGCTGCGGCCCACTCGCCTTCGCTCTATGCATCTATCTACCTGTCATGTGAGAGGTGTGGATTTATATCCTGTGGATATGCATCTATCTACCTGTCATGTGAGAGGTGTGGATTTATATCCTGTGGATATGCATCTATCTACCTGTCATGTGAGAGGTGTGGATTTATATCCTGTGGATATGCATCTATCTACCTGTCATGTGAGAGGTGTGGATTTATATCCTGTGGATATGCATCTATCTACCTGTCATGTGAGAGGTGTGGATTTATATCCTGTGGATATGCATCTATCTACCTGTCATGTGAGAGGTGTGGATTTATATCCTGTGGATATGCATCTATCTACCTGTCATGTGAGAGGTGTGGATTTATATCCTGTGGATATGCATCTATCTACCTGTCATGTGAGAGGTGTGGATTTATATCCTGTGGATATGCATCTATCTACCTGTCATGTGAGAGGTGTGGATTTATATCCTGTGGATATGCATCTATCTACCTGTCATGTGAGAGGTGTGGATTTATATCCTGTGGATATGCATCTATCTACCTGTCATGTGAGAGGTGTGGATTTATATCCTGTGGATATGCATCTATCTACCTGTCATGTGAGAGGTGTGGATTTATATCCTGTGGATATGCATCTATCTACCTGTCATGTGAGAGGTGTGGATTTATATCCTGTGGATATGCATCTATCTACCTGTCATGTGAGAGGTGTGGATTTATATCCTGTGGATATGCATCTATCTACCTGTCATGTGAGAGGTGTGGATTTATATCCTGTGGATATGCATCTATCTACCTGTCATGTGAGAGGTGTGGATTTATATCCTGTGGATATGCATCTATCTACCTGTCATGTGAGAGGTGTGGATTTATATCCTGTGGATATGCATCTATCTACCTGTCATGTGAGAGGTGTGGATTTATATCCTGTGGATATGCATCTATCTACCTGTCATGTGAGAGGTGTGGATTTATATCCTGTGGATATGCATCTATCTACCTGTCATGTGAGAGGTGTGGATTTATATCCTGTGGATATGCATCTATCTACCTGTCATGTGAGAGGTGTGGATTTATATCCTGTGGATATGCATCTATCTACCTGTCATGTGAGAGGTGTGGATTTATATCCTGTGGATATGCATCTATCTACCTGTCATGTGAGAGGTGTGGATTTATATCCTGTGGATATGCATCTATCTACCTGTCATGTGAGAGGTGTGGATTTATATCCTGTGGATATGCATCTATCTACCTGTCATGTGAGAGGTGTGGATTTATATCCTGTGGATATGCATCTATCTACCTGTCATGTGAGAGGTGTGGATTTATATCCTGTGGATATGCATCTATCTACCTGTCATGTGAGAGGTGTGGATTTATATCCTGTGGATATGCATCTATCTACCTGTCATGTGAGAGGTGTGGATTTATATCCTGTGGATATGCATCTATCTACCTGTCATGTGAGAGGTGTGGATTTATATCCTGTGGATATGCATCTATCTACCTGTCATGTGAGAGGTGTGGATTTATATCCTGTGGATATGCATCTATCTACCTGTCATGTGAGAGGTGTGGATTTATATCCTGTGGATATGCATCTATCTACCTGTCATGTGAGAGGTGTGGATTTATATCCTGTGGATATGCATCTATCTACCTGTCATGTGAGAGGTGTGGATTTATATCCTGTGGATATGCATCTATCTACCTGTCATGTGAGAGGTGTGGATTTATATCCTGTGGATATGCATCTATCTACCTGTCATGTGAGAGGTGTGGATTTATATCCTGTGGATATGCATCTATCTACCTGTCATGTGAGAGGTGTGGATTTATATCCTGTGGATATGCATCTATCTACCTGTCATGTGAGAGGTGTGGATTTATATCCTGTGGATATGCATCTATCTACCTGTCATGTGAGAGGTGTGGATTTATATCCTGTGGATATGCATCTATCTACCTGTCATGTGAGAGGTGTGGATTTATATCCTGTGGATAT
>NW_021156162.1:0-2166 GCF_002837175.3 Physeter macrocephalus | reverse complement strand
TAAAGAGACAGGGCAGCACCACGAGGCGGCAGTGTGTGTTTCCGCCCCCTTCACAAGTATACATATATGCCTGCTTACAGTTGCGAAAGTTCACCCGCTTCGGTGACTCCGTTTTCACGCTGCCAGTAGGTGGTCTGTGTTCAACGGCTAAAATACGCATAGTTACAGATCTTGTACATCTATTCATCAGCGTGCCTGTGAGTACCCCTTTTTGAGCGTACTTGTCGCCTCATTGCTGACGGCACCTTCTCGGATCAGCTGGGGACACGCACCCAAGCAGGATTGTTTGGCATTGATGACTGGAAACTGAGGTATTTGGCAAAACGTGGAACGCGTCAACAATAAGCTCTGCAGTAACTGCAGCTTCGATGCTGCGCCTGACAATAAGCTCTGCAGTAATTGCAGCTTCGATGCTGCGCCTGATACACCCGGTCTTGATTTAAGGCTTTTCGACACGCATGTGTACACGTAGACACGTCTTACCGTCGATGCAAGGGAGTTCCAGAGGGTACAGCCTCACGATAAAGCTAGAGTGTCAACGCGAGGAAAGCAGTGGCAGGTCACGTCATGATACTGTTGCGGCTTCGACCTATGGAAACATTGTGTATGTACAGGATGCTGCGTTGGTACGTAGTGGAGTTTGGAGGGGCTCCTAAGAAAGAGAGAACTAGAACACAAGATCTATACAACCAGAAGTTGCACGCAATACAAGCACTACTTGTACGTCCACTGCAATACCCGAAGGCTGCCGGCCGTCACCATACGCGCTGTTATCCAGGCGTACAGATTCATATACATGTGTAATGGTGGACCAGTGCCAGTGTCTAATGGTACGTTTGTATAAAAGGACGCTTCGGCCGTCTGTTTCCTCGGTTTCGGGGGCAGCAGAGAAATTCATGGGTATCCTCCTCAAGATTAGATACGTAACAGCAGATGTAACACCTCCACACGCGAACCTGCATGATGCATTTCGGCTGCCTCGCTGCCTGGGATATACTGAAGGACACGAGCAGACTGTGTTTCCAGCGATAAGAGACACAAAGTGTACTTCAATCGACAAGGCAGAGCTGACTCAACTAGAGGACAGCGTGTCTACATCTGCGGACCAGCACGCGCGGCGGTGTACCGACGTCATCCAGAGTCAGGGACAGCACAGTCTGTCCACCTCTCTATGCGAAAAAACAGAAACCGAGTCATTTTCTTGCCGAAATGCAAGGCGTTGCCGTCTCGTGCAGACGGACACCTCTCTTCTGCGCCGAAGGGAGAAACTGAAGTCTTATATGCAGCGTTGCATCTTTGCTATCTTGTGCGTGGCCACACCTCCGCGCAGTACTCTCTGAGAGCGGTTATCTCTTCAGTAATTGCGCTTTTTTAACGATTATTTTAGAGGCCGTAACGGCGTAGCCATTTTCTGCGTAGCGTTCGTCTTTTGCAGGGATTGTTTTTCCTTCCTTTTCTCCCTTGCGTTGCCGAGTGGCCAGAGACAGCTAGTCCTTCCGCTGATGAAATGTGCGCCGTAAGAGACAAACACCTAATTCATTGAAAGCATACCTTCTAACATTCTATTCCCACTTGACATTGCTGCAGTTCCGACGGGCTACATGTCCAGACACTGTCTCTCTGTATGTAGGACTGTCAGCCATGCGAGGGTTTGCAGTGCGTGTCACGCCATTAGTCTCTCTTCCTCATAGTTTACACTTTTGCGTTCTACGTGAGACATACTTCTCGTTTTTCATCTTTTCACGGGGAGAAGCTTCGTCGACCCCTGTGCTGGAGCCATTTACTCACTTTTCCGTGACTGCCTAAACATAAAAATGCTGTTGTGCTCGTGAAGGCCCGCAGTGTAATTTCACGTCTTCACGCGGTCTCGGGGGTCGCCCACATTGCCGCGTACCATTAGAAAGCGGAATTCCAGGTGCAGTTTGTTAGTGGAACGCTACTGACACGCGTACGGCTTGTCACTGTGTGACCCCACTCGTTGTCGCAGCGACAGAAGGTACGTACACTGACAAGGTTGTTTATTTGGTAGTGTCGCTTCGAACATAGTCGCATCGATTCATTTGGCAGCAGTATCACTGTTTCTCCCATTAGCGGAGTTCCACGGGTACTTGTTCGTTCCCGAGTTGCAATTCACCTCCGCAACAGCGAAGGATTTGACCTACGACC
>NW_021156161.1:0-2166 GCF_002837175.3 Physeter macrocephalus | reverse complement strand
GTATACGGAGACTGCTTCAGAAGGAACCGGTTCCCCCACAGTCTCTCTCTATGTACAAACACGCGCCCGCGAATTAGGGAGAAACAGTTTTTTGCACGTGCAAGCTTTGATACCTGCTATACATGTAAACCTATGTATGTTTTCCTTAGAACTGCATATATACCTGTAGGTGAGCGCGTGTGTGGATTGCTGTACTCTTAGAGCGATCATCTCAGACAAGTGATGTATGCGGCACACACGCGTGTACACATTGTTGGTGCCTATATGGACAGTCATGGAAAAGGTCCTCTCGGATAATACGCAGGCAACGTGACACCCTACAACACGCTCTCGTATCTTCATAAATGCGATGTGCGTGTGTCTACATATGTATATGTATTATTTACTTCAGACCAGTAGCACGTATACATAAATAACTGTGTAGGACGCCGACGCCATATTCCTCCGTCGTCGCTTCCAGACGTGCATTCATGTGCAAAAGTAAGCAGTCTGTTTCTCTATTTCGGCGGTTACATTTCCTGCTGTTGATAGTGGCGATGTTGCCGGTGAGGCTGCTGTTGCTCTTGCTACTGCAAGTAGATGTCAGCGGAAAGGAAACGTATGCTTGAAACTTTATCTTCGCTGTTACACTCTCCACACAGTCCACGTGTGTGTTCGACCTCTACATGGTGGTCTCCTTCACCTGGCAGCTCAACTGCCCAGAGAGCAACGTCCACGTGCTGTGGGTGCTGTGTCCCTGTCGCCTCTGCCGTTGAAACTGCTTCGTGCTGCCGCTGTTGGTCTTCGTGTCCTCCGCCTTCTCGTTACAGCACACTTATGAAATGCAGTTGCCTTCCACTGCCAACTGGCAGTGCTTTTAACGCGGCGGCTTCCCCGGTGATGGGGATTTCCATCGACCCCAACACGTACATGTTTCACCTGCATATTTGAAACACCAAATACACGAATACCTGTCGACATTCATTTGTGAGCTTGTGTACACGTGAGTGTGCACAACGGCATTTTTACTAGTAGGCATTGAGGTGCGTGCAACCGTACACGCGCTCATGTAAGCTGAAAGAGCAGTCTGTGCGGTGCCGCTGTCATAGGGGACAAATACAGGTCTCTTCTGCTGCACAGTAGAGGTGCTCCATACTCGTCCTCGCATCGTTGCTGCTCTCTGTCAGCCGACGCAGCCTCCCCTACGTTGCCGCGTGTTGAACCTTTGTCACAGAAACCCACGACAGTGCGACACTATTTCCAGTAACGCTGGACGGACGCGTGCTGCTGGCGTAGGCAATAGACTTTTCTACATGTCCCGCAGTTGTCGTCCTTCCTTTGCGGAGCCACCACTGGGTTGATGCTGCTGATGAACAGAAAGAGTGCTATTTTTCTGCAGCGGCAGATTTTTGTCTTCAGCAAGACGTGTCTGCTCTACGCACGCAGCAGAAGCGACATCCTTGTGCTGCACTTTTCCCCCGTTACTTTTTCTTCTCCACCTAGGTTTCCTAGCGCTGTAAGCGGCGACGAGGTTGAAGATTGTTCTCCTGCTGCCGCAGTTCTTGATTTTGCCTGGCAGCCGAGTAGTAGCGTGCAATTTACCCGCACACTATCAACGTGCAGCATTTCCCTCCCTGATTTTCCTTTATACAAGCGAAGGCTGACCTCGTGCCTGCCCAGCAGACAACGCCAACGCGTGTGTACGCACGCAGACGTCTATGTACGAGTGCGTGCACAAAGCCTCCCTAGGGGTAGGTCTGCAACGCAGTAGATGTACGAACGAATATTCGCCCATACACAGAATCTGTACGTGTCTAGCTGTCCACAAGCATGCAATGATACATAGACTCCTTCACACGCTAGTTACAGCCCCGGACACTATGTTCCTCTCCTCACACGCTGCGCTGCCGACAGCCGCACACCCCCGATTTGATATGACAGGCTTGATGTATATCTGTTGAATGCACTCCCGTGCAGTTCCACATACACACGCACACAGCGGTGTGTAGAGGTAAACTGAGGGCTTGCCATACGTAGCGTTCAGCTACAAAATAGATAGGACAGCTGTTTTACAGTACAGACGTACCTGGACCACTGCGTGCCGCTACGCATAGAGTCAGTCCCCGGTCGAATTACAGAGATGTATGCAGTCACGCAGTCCATCTGTCACATAAATAAATATATCTG
>NW_021156160.1:0-2166 GCF_002837175.3 Physeter macrocephalus | reverse complement strand
TTTTAAATCACAGTTTCAATTTCAGTGCTTGTGATTGGTCTGTTTTTATTATCTATTTCCTCTTGATTCAGTCTCAGAAGGTTGTGCGTTTCTAAGAATTTGTCCATTTCTTCCAGGTTGTCCATTTTTATTGGCATATAGTTGCTTATAATTAATCTCTCATGATCCTTTGTATTTCTGCAGTGTCAGTTGTTACTTCTCCTTTTTCATTTCTAATTCTCTTTCCTTCTGCTAACTTTGGGGGTTTTTTGTTCTTCTTTCTCTAATTGCTTTAGGTGTAAGGTTAGGTTGTTTATTTGAGATGTTTCTTGTTCTTGAGGTTGGATTGTATTGCTATAAACTTCTCTCTTTGAACTGCTTTTGCTGTATCCTGTAGGTTTTGGGTCGTCGTGTTTTCATTGTCATTTGTTTCTAGGTATTTTTTGATTTCCTCTTTGATTTCTTCAGTGATCTCTTGGTTATTTAGTAACATATTGTTTAGCCTCCATGTGTTTGCAGTTCTTACAAGGTTTTTCCTATAATTGATATCTAGTCTCAGAGTGTTGTGGTCAGAAAAGATACTTGATACGATTTCAATTTTTCAAAATTTACCAAGGCTTGATTTGTGACCCAATGAACTGCATTTCTGAGCTCTGTTTATCTTACTGAAGAGGACAGTGAATCAAGGAAATGAAAAAAATAGATTGAAAAAAACAAAAACCACCTTTCTACCAATTATGATTTCTCCAGGTTTAACCCCTGAAGGGACCTGAGTGTGCTTTTGTCAAAATTATTTATTTTCGGAATGATACTTTGATTTTTTTGAAAGACCGATTCTGCTTTTCTCTAGAGTTGGGATCTTAAATTATGAAGTGGGTGGAGTGAGTAGGATGGGGTCTGCACTTCTTGGCCATGTACTGACATGTGGGAAAGGTAAAAAGCTACAGGTGTGTGATGTGACAGTGCTGGCCTTCTGACGACTGTCAGTGTCTGCTTTTATCCTCGTTTTGTCCACAGTGTGTTGTTCAAAGCATGGCTGTTGAAGGTGTTTAATAAATACTGTCCACATGGGTTGGATTATGCTGGAGGTGGGTGGCATTTGGTTTCACTTCTGCAAGGGTTTCTCCGTGTTGCTTCTCTTTTCCATTTATATGTATGAGGATTTGCTTGGAAGTGGGACTTGGCATTCGTGTTCCTTTCTCAGACTTGAGCAGCAGACACTCCCTAAGAAATACGAGTTTTTGTCGGCCGTGACGACTGAGCTTCCCATGGATGATTTGGTGCTGTGGAGCCTTCCTAGAATGTGATGGATCCAACTCTAGATTGTAATATTTGGGGGGATGGCGATATTGTGCAGCTCTCTGTGGTGTGGGGGAGGGGAGGGAGGAACGTGGGCACATGTGTGTTTGCAAATTTATTCATTTATACTCTCAAGAACTTGTCATTCAGCAGCAGCTGAATAACTGGCCAACGCTGATGGTTCACTACAAGGCTGAACATCATGATAGCATCCCCTTCTGTTTTGATTGCTTACAATTGCAAGGTGAATTGGGAAACACAGTCACAAAATCGAAGATGCAAGCACAACCCAAGTGGATGCTTTCTGATACTGAGTTCAAATTGAACATTAGGCAGCCCTGCATTTTCCATAGTCAGTTTCAGCATGCAACATATTCTCGTATTTGGGTTTGAAGTGCAGTGTATTTGAACTTGGGTGTTGTTCTCAATAAAAGAACCATAATTGTTATTCTTAGTATTGGAAAATTGATAATGGAAAATGTCCCTGCTGAGTTCCAGGGCCTGTATTTGGAAGTGCAGTTTCCCCCCTTTGGTGCTGCTAATGGACCTTGAAATGAAGTTGCACCTGTGCTGTTTCCTTGCTTGTGTCCTCAAGTTATCAGATGTGTTGGTGTAGCACCTGAAGTGTCCCAGCCCCACCCGGGCAGGAGCTTAGGATGTGACTTTCCCAGGACCAGGTATTGGCCTGTCAGTGGCACCCCAGATGCTGCCCGAGAGACAGGAGAGAGGTGAGACTGCAGGGGGCTTTTTTTAAATTATTATTAATCTGAGCAAGAAACAAATGAATTCCTTCTATCTATGTGTCCCTTTCTGTTTCATTCTTTGCAAAGGCAGCAATAAGTATTTGGCTGCTTGTGAGAAACAGTCCCTTTGGTATCTTCACAGAAA
>NW_021156159.1:1959-2166 GCF_002837175.3 Physeter macrocephalus | reverse complement strand
TTAACTTTATTTATTTATTTTTAATTAATTAATTAATTATATTTTTGGCGGCGTTGGGTCTTCGTTGCTGCATGCGGGGTTTGTCTAGTTGCATCAAGCGGGGACTACTCTTCGTTGCAGTGCGCGGGCTTCTCACTGCGGTGGCTTCTCTTGTTGCGGAGCACGGGCTCGAGGCTCGCAGGCTTCAGTACTTGTGGCATGTGGGCT
>NW_021156159.1:0-341 GCF_002837175.3 Physeter macrocephalus | reverse complement strand
AATTTCATAATTTTTTATTGATGGCATTTATCCCATGGTTTAACATGTTAATTATACTGTAATAAACATGGCTTTAATATTAAACTTTTCCTTAGTATCCAAAGTCACCACAGTCCATTTCAGTAAATATAAAAATATATGCTTAATACTTTGTACAATACTGGTTTTTGGTCCAAACAAAAACTGGATCAGAAAAGCCAATAAACTCACTTTAAGAATCCCCAGTTGTTGTTTTTTTTAAATGGATTTAGGCAACTTTGAATAATGGGATTTACACAATAAAACCTGAGAGAAGACTAAACAACAAAAAAGCCTTTCTAACACAAAATTAAAATTTCAAG
>NW_021156158.1:1826-2167 GCF_002837175.3 Physeter macrocephalus | reverse complement strand
CCCCGACAGATTAGATGACACTCCTGGACATACACAGATACATATTAACGAACAGGAGAGAATGTGTCTGACTGGTGGATGTCCAGTCAGCCGACGAGGCAGGTGATTCTATGTACGTCTTGCATGATAGCGAGGGCGGTGTGAAGGAGAATCAGGTGTAGCATGTCCGCAGGAGCATTTATTTGTCTGATGCTTGGTGACCAGTGTCATGAGAATGACTGATCGCAGAGATCCAGGAATCCAGGTGTGCAATGTTTAGTGGGTAGAACATTCAGGAGAAGTGGAAATGTTTTCTCCCTGGTGCCTCCAAGAGATTCCTTTGCTGGTGGCGTAGTCGACAT
>NW_021156158.1:0-612 GCF_002837175.3 Physeter macrocephalus | reverse complement strand
TCCTGGACATACACAGATAAATATTAACGAATAGGCGAGAATGTGTCTGAGTGGTGGATGTCCAGTCAGCCGACGAGGCAGGTGACTCTATGTACGTCTTGCATGATGGCGGGGGCGGTGTGAAGGAGAATCCGGTGTAGCATGTCCGCAGGAGCATTTATTTGTCTGATGCTTGGTGACCAGTGTCATGAGAATTACTGATCGCAGAGATCCAGGAATCCAGGTGTGCAATGTTTAGTGGGTAGAACATTCAGGAGAAGTGGAAATGTTTTCTCCCTGGTGCCTCCAAGAGATTCCTTTGCTGGTGGCGTAGTCGACATGAGGCATTGTTTATGGAGTGTCTATCTCCAGGGGCAGCACTGTCGGCAGTCAGTCTGGGATGTTAGGGTAAGGAATGAATCTGGGCCCCTCCGTCGTTGGAGCAGTCTGCGTTTTGCTGTTCGGTCTCATGGTGAAGGTATTGGGCCCAGGCGTGTTACGAATTATCGATAGCCGAATGGTATCGAGGACAGGGTCGTGGTGACACGGTGGACGTCGGTGAGTGGCCTGACGTTGACATGCGGCGGATGGTTACGCGACGGGAATATGCTGATGACACCTCTGCGCTGTAGG
>NW_021156157.1:0-2167 GCF_002837175.3 Physeter macrocephalus | reverse complement strand
AGATCCTTAAGCATTGGTCATAAAATATCCATGTTGAAGATTAAAAGGAGAAGGAAATTATACTCAGAAGGATTTGGGGCATAGCTAGACTAGAATCCAGGCTTTTAAAAGTGTTAACAGTGTAATGGCAGAAAACATCATGACTTGGACAGAAAGATGCTTGATGAAATGATTCATGTAAAATCATTTAACTTTGTGCCTGATACACAGGACGTGATCAACAGATGCTCCTGACCTTCACTTATATGCTATTTCAACCACACCACAACTTCTCTTTCACTAAGAGCATCACCTGGGAGCTGAAGGTAAAGCCAGGTGAAAAGTATATTTACATTAATGTCATTCAGATTTTGGTAGCAACAGGTAGAATAATGCTTTTAAAAATGTATTGTTAACAAAGGTTGGGGCAGGGTTAAAGGAAATCAACAAAGAATGGTATAGAATGTCCAAGACTAGCAACAACATGAAACTGTTACCAGCTGCAGGCCTGAAGGGGCAAAGGGAAGGAACAGTTATTGTAATCCAAATACAGAGAAGCTGTAGAAATACAGGAGGGCTGGCTAAGAGGAGATGCACCCTTTTATTTTTAATGAAACTTTTTATTTTGAGATAATTGCAGATTCACATGCCCTGTAATACATAACAATCCCATGAGCTCTTTACTCAATTTCCCCCAACGGTAGCATCTTATAAAATCAGTACAGTATCACATCCAGGATATTGACACTGGTACCATGAAAATACAGGACATTTCCATCAGCATACGGAACCCTCATGTTGCATTTTAATAGCTATACTCATTTCCTCCTCCCTCACTTCACCTTATGTAATCATAGGCAACCACTAATCTGTTTTCCATTTCCATAACTTCATCATTTCAAGAATGTTATCTAAATGGAATTTTGCAGCATGTGAACTGGGATTGACATCTTTCACTCAATAATTCTCTTGAGATTCATCTAGGTAGTTGGGTATATCAAGAACTTGTTCCGTTTCATTGCTGAATAGTATTCCACAGTATGGATATACCAATGTCTGTTTAACCATCTGTCGAAGGACATCTCTTTCCAGTTTATGGCTATCGCGGATAAAGCTGCTATGACCGTTCATACATAAGTTTTTGCGTGAATATCATTTACTGTGTCTATGGGATAAATGCCCAGAAGTGTAATTGCTGGGTCATAAGGTATTTACATGTTTAGTTTTTAAGGAAACTGTAAAGCTGTTTTCCAGAGTGGCTACACCATGTCACATTCCCATCAATGATATACAATGTTTATCCATAACTTTGCCAGCATTTAGTGTTGTCATTACTTTTTAAAAATTTTAGCCATTCTTATAGGTGTGCGTCGACATCTCACTGTGGTTTTAATATGCGTTCCTCTAATGGCTAATGACATTGAAATCTTTTCAAGTGCTTTATTTCCTCTTCATGAACGGTCTCTTCATATACATGTTCCTATTTTGTCATGAGACTGTTTCTTTAAATGGTATCGGAATATATTTGTATATCAAATCCCCAAGTTAACTGAAACCAGAGCCATTTGATTTCATAGCTTTGTAGGACAAGAACCCAAAATGTGAGTTTGTCTACCTGGTAGTACTCCTTATACTCTTATTTTCTAGGATACTCGACTTGACATTGCTGATAGTTAAAACATGAATCAAGTTCTGTTCAGGGCCAGGGGAGTACTAGGACAACCTGCAGAAAAGGAGGCGTTCCCAGAAATGAAGCACCTGGGAAATTATAACTCCTTTTTAATTTAGTACTTCAGTGAGAGTCTTATGCATGGAATATGAATTTCAAAATGTCCCTACTGAAAGAAGAATGTTCCTTGCTATTGTTTAAATCTATTTTGAATGTTGCTTACTCTTTTTTCATTGAGAAAGATGGAAAGAGCCTATCAAATCTTCCAACTAGTTTTTCATTTTATTTTATATTGCATTAAGGAAAGACAGGAAGTAACACATCCAGTGAAACGTATGCTCAGTCATGTGGGGCCATTGCCTCATTCCTGTGATTCTTTAGGAAAGAAGCTGTTTGAATACTTAGTTACATGAAAGTTTGTTTTTGTAGGTGCCACAGAGAATTTGGGGCATTTAAAAGGAGGTCATGGCTCTATATCTATCTATCTATCTATCTATCTATCTATCTATCTATCTATCT
>NW_021156156.1:0-2167 GCF_002837175.3 Physeter macrocephalus | reverse complement strand
CTGAAGAGTGTCTCTTTGCTAACGGAGGCTTATCAGCAAAACGGGGAGAGCTTTTCAGGCAACCTCTGTTCATCGGGCGTATTCCCTTTGCAGTCGAAAAGATATATCCCTACTCCGGCGGGAAATCTTTGAAGGCTGCCTCACACGCTCCAACATAGAAGATGATTCCGTTGGACTAAAGAGAAATTCAAGCGTCGCACCTGGAAACGTTTCGTGTCATCCTGTTACCGCGTAACTATCGACAAGAAAAGCAACAACCAGCGACACTCGCTACTTGTATTGAATAATCTTTTTTTCTTCATAGGGAAACCCTTCAGCATTGATGGCGACTGCGCTGTCGACTATTTGGAGGTAGTGCATAGTATGACTCTCTTCCATTTATTAGTTTGTTTAAAAGGTATTCGCACGGCCACTGTACATTTACATGTGTCTTTACACCCAGGTAGATGCGTGTATCGACAGTATATATTGTACACGTATGTACAGGGTAACCTGTATACAGACAGGCCACACGCGCAGATGTACGTACGCAAGTATATTCGTGCACAGCAGATCCACATCTCCCGTTGCAGCAACCAAATCAGTTTCAGCAGGCAAATCTATATGTATCTATAATTTATTAGACGTATTTTGGCGCACTGACGAAGCGTGTGAATGCGAGTTTGTCAAGCGCGAACGTCTGCATTGCAAATGACACTCGTAATCAACTAGACCATGCCGTCATATATAGCAGAGAGGCATACTCCTGTGTTACTCCGTAGAGGTCTATCAGGCTGTACATAGTTGAATGTGATCATTACACGGCGCCTCAACAGAACCACACACCAGTACATACACGTGTATGTAGGTGCACGTATGCACATAACGGAGTAAGCCGAGAAAAGCTAACCATACCACGTTAGCGCAAACTCCTACGCATAAAAACACGTATATCTCTCTCCACACCTACAGTATATATACGTGCTTCCCTGCCTGAAGGCGGAGCACGGTAAACGTAGAGACACATCAAAGGCGCACGCGACGAGATTTCCTTCAGAACAGGCCCCTGCGGCGCAGGAGCAGCTGAGCCGCACAATATCTGGTGACGGTGCTGCCTAAGAAGCCTTTCTCGACAACGTGAGTAGCAGCAGAGCGGCGACTCCGCTGCAGCAAGTGCGTATCATCTCTGCAGCCGCAGCTGCCTCTTCTTCACTGGTGCTGGCACTCCAGCAGCCTCCACTGTAGATGCCGTCCTTCCGTTTATCTCGAGCGCAGTACGGGGAAGAAGTAGCAAAGGCTGTAGCACAGCATGCTGGAACGTGAGGAGACACATGCGCGCGGGGAGGTCTGGCCGCACCTGCAGCAGCTCCCTCTGTGTCATAGCCAGCAGCGGCAGCAGGAACTCCTCTGTGTGCATTGCCGGCAACAGCACTGAATGCACTATCTACAGCAACAGAGTCCTTTGCCTCAGCGAGGCTGCTATGTGCGGTGGTGAAGCGGTGCGAAGCAGGCAGTGGAGGAGGAGGAGCAGCAGCAGGTGCCCCGCTTGCTGCAACACGGGTTTGCGGTGTAGGAGGAGCTGCAGCAGCTGCACGTGCCTGTGGAGAAGAAGGCGCTGCGGCTTCTGCTTGCCGACCACCAGTACCCTCTCCGTCAGCATTGTCTCCTCCTTCAATGACAGAAGTGCTTTCGTGCGTGGCCTGCATGTTGGCATGCGTCGGAGTCAGGTAGTGATGTGCCCCATGTGGTGCCGCCGCAGTCGTGGGCCCAGGGCTGCATGCTGCCGCAGGCCCCCTCTGGAGAGCTGCAGACGCCTGTTGACGGTCTTCTTCTGCCTCGCTGGCTGCACATGTCTGACAGCTAATTGGGCTCCCCCGTGGCTGGCGTGCATGCGCCGGATGGTCAGCTGCAGACTCAGGAGAGCTAGCGGCACCTGTGGGAGGGCTAGCTGCAGGTGGGCGACGACGGCTGGCAGGCTGATACGTATGTGAAAACTCCATCATGACCTCGAGCAGCTCTATGACTCGAGATATATACAAAGCCGTGAGAAGGCGTGCACGTGGGAGCGCTGGGCCTTCCTTTATGCTGCGTGCAATGCTTTGGATGTCTACCTCAGACAGAGATTCTGCCACAGCTGTTCCCCTCTGCAGCAGCATGCGCGCAGCAACAGATGTCGTTTCTCCATCCG
>NW_021156155.1:0-2167 GCF_002837175.3 Physeter macrocephalus | reverse complement strand
AGAAGCAGCTGACTACCATGGAGCAATATGTGACCACAGAAGGATAAAGTACGAACACGGCCACAGCAGCGATTTCAAAGTAGCATCCATCGCAGTGCGGCAAAACGCTTGTGTCGACAAGCTCTGATAGGGGTGAAGAGGAGGATAGCAAACACCAGTACAGCAAGCTGGAAGCAACAGGGGATGGACCGCCAATGCTTAATGAGGGTGAAACGTTGTTTGCAGGTGCGACCATCCTGCGAACAGGACCAACAGCCTTGTGAACGTAGCGCAATGCTTAATGAGGGTGAAACGTTGTTTGCAGGTGCGACCATCCTGCGAACAGGACCAACAGCCTTGTGAACGTAGCGGTGTGCCTTCTTGGCTACACTACTACCTGCAGGTAAAAAACCTGCAACCGCACGCCGATCAGCAAAAACGCAGCGGCAAAGAGCACACGCAGGCAGCTGCGCCCACAAAAATGCAGCTCTTCAGTTGTCCCGGAACGAGCAGCCCTACAGGCAGAGGAAAGCAGTACTTGATGAGCTTTAAGCGTAATGGAATTCCCTTTGCGTTTTCACTAGTCGTTGCCAACTTCCAGATTACAGAGGCTCAAGCAGACATGAGGGAGCAGGTTAGTAGCGCTCCCCGACACACGGCACCGATGCTTCGAACAGAAGCTGAAGGAGGCGGTGCGCCAGCGTCAGTTGCAGCAGTAATTGGGGCTGTAGGGCGTTAACGTTCGCAAATGTGCTAACGACATTCTCGAGTAAGTGTACACATATATACATATAAATTGATGTATCAGTCCACGTAGGAGTGCAAAACTGAATGCAGAACAGCACAAATATGTGCGACAGATAATGGTCCGCGGTGACATGCGCGCGTCGTACGCGTAAGTTTGCATATCTGGGTTCCCGTGTGGAAGGCTGCGAATTCTTTGTAAGATGCAGACGTAATCAGATATACTGGCGGGAATGTATCGTTATAAAGGCGCAATAACGGTACAAAGTGTCCATTCTTAACTCGTATGCGGCAATAGCTTGCTGCTCGGATTCCAGAGTACTACTACCAGTAAGTGTGCTGCATTGTTTGTGCAGCGGCAGCGACCATACTTTTTGTGATACACGGATTTCACGAGGCATCGCTGTACCCTGGTTCTGTATATCTAAGCCAGAAAGCAGGTGTGGTGGGCACATATCCGTACACGCGTACACAAGGACTCGTTCAGTATAGTAGTGAAACGCATATGTGCGTACTGATGCCATTTGTATATGCGTACACAAGGACTTGTCCAGTATACCAGTGAATCGCCTATGTGCATATCAAAATATGTAAGTGTCGCGCATTAGTGTATGGCCAAAGGAACACCTGTTGTCTAATTTTGCCGACAGTTCTGCTGGTCGTATATCGTTTCCTGTAGTGCATCCTTACTGGGAATAGCCGAACACGCACATGGTGACCTCAGCGGTCAATAGGTACGCAGGGGTAGGGTTACGTACATTCGCCGCTGAACAGGCAGAGAAACTAGACACTTCAGCACGGTCATACCGGCGTGTCTAAGGCGTCTAGTCAGCCTTCTCTAATACAAACACTCCCCAAGCAGCAGTACGTGGTCGGCAGAGGTTTTTCTTCGGTATGTCAGTCTCCGGTAGTTCACCATAAAACGCAGAGTGCAGTTTGTGGAACCAATCCATTTCAAAGTAGGAGTATAAATGCCTGAATACACTTTGGGTACGTACGCAGACGTTTCAGCTTTCGCACGCGGCATCCTGTGCAGTGGCACTCTAGTACAGGTGCTTATGTTTTGTGGAGGCTTTACGCCTTACTCAATATGACGCGTCTGCATTTTCGCAGGAGGAAACTTCTTCGTCCGTGTTCAACTGCTGCTTGCTGGGTGGTGGGTGAGCAATACCTAGGTACGACAAAAGCGCTGTTGATGCCACGAGTGGTGGGGATGTTTCTCCTCATGAACCAGTTGTACGTACTCCGTAACCTGGACAGTCCGGCGCCTCAGCAACAAGGTAAACCAAAGAAGTGCCCAGCGGTTAACTGATTCCTTCGGAAGCGCTATAATGTTTTCGTAGTACCACAGCGAAACATTCGAGTCACAAAGGAAGTGCGGGAGCAGCAACCGCATCAGGTCTGTGTTCTTTGCAGAGGACCTAGATTTAACTCGTTAGCGGCT
>NW_021156154.1:1767-2167 GCF_002837175.3 Physeter macrocephalus | reverse complement strand
TAATTAATTAATTAATTAATTCTAAGAACCCACAGAAAGAGTGGCTTTTCATTTCATTTTACAAGTGTGGGGATTGTAGTGCAAAAGAAACCTGCCCAGGCCACAGAGAGCATAAGCCCTGGAATTCAAACCCTAAGCTGCCTTCACACCAGTGCTCTTTCCACTACATGATACGCCTATTGAAAAAAGATTGTTGTTTTCCTAAGCCCTGTTTTAATGGAAAGGAAATGAAGCTGGGATATACCCATTTCCTAATCGCTGTGGTGTGTACCAGGCAAAGTCATTCGACAGACCAGGTAACATCTGTGCAACAATTAACGATGCTCCAAACTGTGCTAAGTGTTCTACATTGCAGAGTCTACAAGCATTAACAGAGTGAGTCCTTGTAACCACCACAGAG
>NW_021156154.1:0-987 GCF_002837175.3 Physeter macrocephalus | reverse complement strand
AGCCAGAAGGCATAGGGCCACGGGCCCCAGCTTGGCCGGCCCCTCCATACGGCGCTCCCGCGCCCCCGCATCGCCGGCTGTTGGCGCCAGCCTCGCCGCCCTCCGCGCGCGGGGCCACGCTGCAAACCGGCGGGCGGCCCCGTGGGGCGGGGCTCGAGCTCGTCTGCGCGCTCGCCGTGCGTCCGCACGCAACCCCGCCTCCCATGGGGACTCGGCCTGAGGAGCAGGGGCGGGAGCTTGGAGACTAGGGCGGCCCGAAAGTTAGCAGGTGTGGAGAAGTTGGGGTTTCCAAAAAGCGTTTGCCGACTGATCCAAACAAAAGTGAGACCTGGTTGTATCAACGCATTTTAAAAGTAGTAAAACTCCCGATAAGTGTCTGTGCTCGCCCCGCCCAGGAGAGAACGTGCACTCCGTGAGGGACACATGAAAGGCTGAGTGAACGTCTGCCTGCGGTCCCTTCCCAGGTGCACGGGTGTGTGAATTTCTGCGGAGAGCTCTTAATTTCTGTAGTTTCTGCTGACTTGAGACGGTGGTTGGCAAATGGTGACGTGTTCCATGCATTCAGGACATGATCGTGGTTACTAATAATCACTTTCTTCTCTCTGTGCATGTCTGTGTCCGGATATTTTCTTTTTATAAGGACACCAGTCATATTGGACTAGAGCCCACCCATTTGACCTCATTTGACCTCAATTACCTATTTAAGGGCCTTATCTCCAAATACAGTCATATTAGGAGGTATTGGGGGTTAAGACTTCCACATATTAACTTGAGCAGGACACAATTCAGCTGATAATAGAAGGTAAGAGTACTTTAAGCAAGTAGGTAACTATTTTTGAAAGTGAGTTGCTTAAAGATATGAATTTACTCAAGAAGAACAAGAAGAAATTACATAACACTGTACGTTATACAAAGATATTAAATTAATCATCATAAGATCCCGTGAGATCTGCATTAAATTAGACTAAACAAGATGAAGCAACTTAT
>NW_021156153.1:0-2167 GCF_002837175.3 Physeter macrocephalus | reverse complement strand
GGGAGGGAGCCGTGAAGGAGGAAAGGTTTCCATACACTAGAAGCCCCTTCACGGGCGGAGACTGCGGGTGGCGAAAGGGGGAAGCTTCGGAGCCGCGGAGGAGAGCGCAGCCACAGGGGTACAGAGGGTAAAGCGGAGAGATTCCCGCAGAGGATCAGTGCCGACCAGCACTCACCAGCCCGAGAGGTTTGTCTGCTCACCCGCCGGGGCGGGCGGGGCTGGGAGATGAGGCTCGGGCTTCGGTCGGATCGCAGGGAGAGGACTGGGGTTGGTTGGCTGCATGAACACAGCCTGAAGGGGCTAGTGCGCCACGGCTAGCCAGGAGGGAGTCCGGGAAAAAGTCTGGAGCTGCCGAAGAGACAAGAGACTTTTTCTTGCCTCTTTGCTTCCTGGTGCGGGAGGAGAGGGGATTAAGCGCACCGCGTAAAGGAGCTCCACAAACGGGTGCGAGACGCGGCTATCAGCACGGACACCAGAGACGGGCATGAGATGCTAAGGCTAAGGCTGCTGCTGCCGCCACCAAGAAGCCTGTGTGCGAGCACAGGTCACTCTCCACACCTCTCCTCCCGGGAGCCTGTGGAGCCCGCCACTGCCAGGGTCCCGGGATTCAGGGACAACTTCCCCGGGAGAACGCACGGAGTGCCTCAGGCTGGTGCAATGTCACGCTGGCCTCTGCCGCTGCAGCCTCGCCCCGCATCCGTACCCCTCCCTCCCCGGGGCCTGAGTGAGCCAGAGCCCCCGAAGCAGCTGCTCCTTTAACCACGTCCTGTCTGAGCAAAGAGCAGACACCCTCAGGCGACCTATGCGCAGAGGGGGGCCAAATCCAAAGCTGAACCCCTGGAGCTGTGCGAACAAAGAAGAGAAAGGTAAATCTCTCCCAGCAGCCTCAGAAGCAGCGGATTAAAGCTCCACAATCAACTTGATGTACCCCGCATCTGTGGAATACCTGAGTAGACAACGAATCATCCCAGATTGAGGAAGTGGACTTTGGGAGCAAGATATATTAATTTTTTTCCCCCTTTTTCTCTTTTTGTGAGTGTGTATGTGTATGCTTCTGTGTGAGATTTTGTCTGTACAGCTTTGATTTCACCGTGTGTCCTAGGGTTCTGACCCTCCCGTTTTTTTTTGTTTTTTTTTTACTTTTTCATCTTAATAATTATTTTTATTTTAATAACTTTATTTTATCCTACTTTATTTCTTTCTTTCTCTCTCTCTCCCACTCCCTCCCTCCTTCTTTCTTTCTTTCTCTCTTTTCTTTCTTTCTCTCTCTCTCTTTTCTTTCTTTCTTTCTCCCCCTCTCTCCTTTCTTTCTTTCTCTTTCCTTTTCTTTTCTTTCTTTCCCTCCCTTCCTCCCTCTCTCTCTCTTTCTTTCTTTCTATTTTTTCACCCTTTTATTCTGAGCCGTGTGGATTAAAGGCTCTTGCTGCTCCAGCCAGGTGTCAGGGCTGTGTCCCTGAAGTGGGAGAACCAACTTCAGGAAACTGGTCCACAGGAGATCTCCCAGCTCCACGTAATATCAAACGGCAAAAATCTCCCAGAGATATCCATCTCAACACCAAAACCCAGCTTCACTCAACGACCAGCAAGCTACAGTGATGGACACCCTATACCAAACAACTAGCAATACAGGAATACAGCCCCATCCATTAGCAGAGAGCTGCCTAAAATCATAATAAGGCCACAGACACCCCAAAACACACCACCAGACGTGGACCTGCCCACCAGACAGACAATATCCAGCCTCATCCACCAGAACACAGGCACTAATCCCCTCCACCAGGAAACCCACTCAACTCACTGAACCAACTTTAGCCACTGGGGACAAACACCAAAAACAACGGGAACTATGAACCTGCAGCCTGCGAAAAGGAGACCCCAAACACAGTAAGAAAAGCAAAATGAAAAGACAGAAAAACACACAACAGATGAAGGAGCAATGCAGCCTGCGAAAAGGAGACCCAAACACAGTAAGATAAGCAAAATGAAAAGACAGAAAAACACACAGCAGATGAAGGAGCAAGGTAAAAACCCACCAGACCTAACAAATGAAGAGAAAATAGGCAGTCTTCCTGAAAAAGAATTCAGAATAATAATAGTAAAGATGATCCAAAATCCAGGAAATAGAATAGAGAAAATGCAAGAAACATTTAACAAGGACCTAGAAGAA
>NW_021156152.1:1044-2167 GCF_002837175.3 Physeter macrocephalus | reverse complement strand
TCTGTACACGTCTCTCTGTATAGCGTGTAATTCTGTGCTGGAGTAGACTTCTATTGCCACTTGAACTTCTCTGTGCAGTTTAATTCTTCAGGTTTCACACGTCGGGCCTCAGGTCTGCGGTCCCCGCTGGGTAGACGGTTCTGCCTCCTAGCAGTTCCTGCCGTTTATGTTAGGCAGTCCCCTTGAGAGTTCTTTGTGTCTGCTGCTTGCCTGATGCGACGCTCTTGGCCACGCTCTTGGCCGTATGGTTGGTGGTTCTACGAAATGTGCTGTTCTTTGTCTGCAGCTGCACTGATGTGGTCTGCATTTTCCGAGTGAGTTATGTGCCACGATGTATGTCGCTGCCGTGTGTGCGCGATGCTGCTTTTCTTCTGTTTCCATGTCTCCTGTCTGTCTGGCGCTACTCCACCCGCTGGCTGCTTCGGGAGTGCCTGCTGCTCGCCGCAATGTCTCGCCGACTCTTATTGACAGCGGTTCGCTTCCCGACGCCTTTTCTGTTTCTTTTTCACGTGTACTTTCTCCGCTTGCATAGCAAACTCCGGTCGGGAGGACAGCGCCTAGGACATGCAGAATTAAAAGATGGTCTTCTTTTGGATGGTCTCTGGGATCCCTACAACAACGTCCACATGGGCCTGGTACACCCCTGCGTTGCTGCTGTTGCTGCCAGGTTTACTACCACAAGTGATGCGGGTTGTAATAGTGGGAGGGGTAGCCCCAGAACACTACTAGCACTAGGTTGATTTTATTGGTCGTCGCGATAGTAAATGTGGTAGTGCTTAGAATAATAGTACCTATCGTGTTAGTAGGAGCAATGATACTGATGTTGAGAGTAGTAGTTGTACTAGTCGCAGGAGAGGAGTAAGAGTAGTAATGCAGTAGTAGTAATATTAGTAGGAACTATGATCGTATACATTAAATTTTAGTAGTGTGAGTAGTAGAACAAGTAGGGCTACGTTGAGAAGTAACAGTAGCAGTAATATACGTCTAGAAGTATTTAAAGCAGTAACAGCGCTATTATCGCGGGGAATGGTAGTGAAAGTAGTAATGGCAGTACTACTAAATGTAGTTATAGTGTGTACAATAGGAATCATAGTGAGAATAACAGTAGAAGCAGCAGTGGTAG
>NW_021156152.1:0-926 GCF_002837175.3 Physeter macrocephalus | reverse complement strand
AAGCAGCAGTGGTAGTAGTATTGGTAATAGTATTACCCGCTAAAGTAGTGATCGGTCTACTAATACCAACAATAGGCGTACATGCGGCTAGTGCTCCTGCTGTTGGGGATGCTGCTGCTGCAGCTGGAGGTACTCGTCTGTGTACTATGCACTGGAAAACGTTGCTGTAGTAACAATTCGGTGAGACGTAAACACACAACCGCGATTATGTACATGCGTAAGGTTATGTATGTGCACACATATTTATACATGAGCATGGTTTTGTAATCACATATATGGGGTTATCTACGTATGTACACGTATAAGTATGTTTACGACGTGCAGTACCAGGACGTGCTAGCCATGTGCACCTCGCACTCGAACGGAGTAGACTATGTAGGTCTCTGCTCTCTTCGACTGGCTGGGGCCTCCGAATATACTCTTAATATACGTCTGTGTTGCATGTTGTGTATGCGATGTGCGGCAGTGTACTGAGAGAGTCGCACAGCGGGAGTGTATAAGCAGGGCCGAGCAGGACACCTACGCTGTAGAGTCATATAAACGAGCAGCCCATGCGTGGAAAAGTAAACTGATGGAACAAGAAGGCATTGAGTGCGTTCCTATTCCTTCTTCAGGTATCACCCCTATGCCTCCTGGTCGTTTTCCCTACGATCATTTCTCGCGCCGCTCTGCCCACCACTCTGTTCGTGGTTTTTCTCTCTTCTGCTTCTTGGTAATTTCATTTTCTCACCGGTTCGTCTTGGTACAGTCTTTTTCTTTGCGTGGGCTGCCTAGCGCTTTCATGCAGCCCTGCCTCTCTGAAGCTGAAACGGCTTCGTATGTCTCGTCTTCTCGCGCGCTCTCTCTTGTCCCGCGCGTCTCTGCTGCTGCTTTCTGACTGTTTTGCTTCCCGGCCGCCTGCACGCCTCTCCGGTTTCCACTTTTTC
>NW_021156151.1:0-2167 GCF_002837175.3 Physeter macrocephalus | reverse complement strand
ATAGGAAATGGGGTCACAGAATATGTAGCCTTGGGCGCCTGTTTTCTTTCATTTAGCGTCAGGTTTTTGAGCCTCTCCCGTATTGTAGCAAGTGTCACAACTTCACTTCTTGTTATGACCGGGTAATATTCCGTTGCACGAATATGCTGCATTTTGTGTATCCACTAATCCACCGACGGACCTGTGGGTTGTTTCACGTTTTGGCTCTTGTGAACGGTGCTGCTCTAAATGTGCTTGTGCAGGTATTTGTTTGTTTTTAATTCTTTGGGGATTTATATCTCAGATGAACATTATTCTTTAACAATGTTGAAGGTCTGTGAACCTCCGTGCGATGCCAGGGGCCTCTGTGATGGATGTCAGTACCTAGGTCCAGTTCTAAACACCCACAGGAGTACATTCAACCCTCAGGGCAGCCCTGCGAGGCAAGGACCACTATTATCCCCGTCCCAGGAAGAGGAAACTGAGGCCCAGGGATGTTGAGTAACTCACCTGAGCTCATTCAACCAATAAATGACAGAGGGGGATTTGAACCTGGCACGAGGCATCCGGGGCCCATGCTCTTCTCTCCAGCGTCGGGCTGGAGCGAATGCCCTGTCTCGAAAGGTGCACAAGCAGAGGCCAGGCAACCCCTCGGAACAATATCGTGGAAACGTGTCTGGTCTTGGATGGTGGCCGGACGCCCTTCGGCTCTCAGATGTCGGGTCTCTGGATTGTGGTGTTGGCCTGGGTTGGAAGGGGAGGTGGGCTGAGGGTTTCTGGGTTGTGGGTAACTGCCGCCTGCTCAGCTGCTCTGTGACCTTGGGCTGAGCCCGGGTCTCCTCTCGGACGGTGGGGCCATGCTCAAGCAGGTACTTGGTCCGTGGGGCGGTGGGTTGGTGAGGCCCAAGGTGGTTGCCTGCAGGGTTTCCATAGAGACCCCCTGTGCCTGGAGTCACCCCCCCCCCAGGCACCCCAGGCTGGCGCTCACAGCAGGGGAGAAGGTGGGTACCACTTCAGGCTGGCTTCAGCCTGTCTGCCTGTCTCCCCATCACTTTGAAAATAGGAAGTGGCCCGTCAGGGAGACTGTCCTGCCACCCCCACTTCCTGCCCGTGGGGCTATCAGGGTGACAGCGGCCCAGCTGGTCCGACCCCTGCCCGGGTTGGCGGGTCCTCCGAGCAGATCTGGCCGGTGCTGGGAGAGTTCCAGCACCCTCTCCCTCGAGTGCCGTGTCTTACGAGCTGGACTGTCCTCAGGGATACGGAGCAGACATCTTTTTTAAAGAATCAGTTTGTCATCTCAGTGCCAACAACGAAAAAAGATGAATTGCTTTTCTGTAACAACAGAATGCACTTTTTCAGGCCTTTAAAACCAGTTTCTTTAACTGTAAAAGGTGGCCCTGAGGACTTGTCGCAGCTCCCAGAGACAGAGTTTTCCTGTCTGTCTGACAGCCTACGACGTCCTCTGTCCTCCATCCGGGGTCCCCTGGGAGAGGAGCAAGCAGGCATGGGAACGGCCGCCCGTCTGGTCTCTCTGCATAAGGAACTGGCTGATGAGTGAGCGTCCCCCGGGGTCAGCAAATCCTTTCTTTTGTTTCAGCAGCCAAGCCGCAGTGACGTCCCATCTCTCAAGTGCCAGAGGCAGCTTGGGGCTGTGAAATGTCTTGCGCGAAGCTAGCCTTGGGTCTCTATAGGTTGATGAAACATGTGGCTGCTGGTTTGTTTTTTATTAGAAGGAAAGGCTGTATTTTAACTTGGACTCTGAGTAGGTGGCCTCTCATACATGGAAATCTCTCCGTGCGTCCTGGGGTCGCTGGGCTCGGGGAGCAGGCCCTGGGGTTCGCTCTGGCCCCTGCACATTTGAGGACCCGAGGAATCAGCCTTCCAGAGCTTTTAGGGTCGATCTGGTCCTAAGGGAGCTGCAGCTGGGAACCCAGTTTGGAATCTGCTGAATGATACCCAGAGGACCAAGGTTTGTCTGTGGTTGAAGACCCCCTTCTGACTGCATTTCAGGGGACTTGCAAGGGCTTGTCTTGTCCGCAGACAGTAGTTGGTGTAAAAGTCCTTGTAAAGGCATTTATTTTCCATCTTGGAAAATTGGTGTCAGACGTGCCTTCAGAGAGAAACTAGTCAGGATTCCTGCCTTGGAGGAGGAGGAGCTGGTAGAGAAGACGGACACATGTCCATCCAT
>NW_021156149.1:1934-2167 GCF_002837175.3 Physeter macrocephalus | reverse complement strand
GAAGGTGGCTCCTTGGCGGGGACTGGGAAGCTGTCTCTGGTGGTCTCCTGCTGTAGGGGCTCAAGCTCATGCCCGTGGTCCCTGGGGATTCAGGCTGCGGGCTTCCCCTCTTCCCACCTCCATCCCGAGGCTGGGATCAGCCACGGAATTGCTGGGCCTTGTGGGGAACCCATCAGAGAACATGCGTAGCTCAGTCCACAGCCAAGGTTTCTATCAAACATCCCCGTGAGGAC
>NW_021156149.1:0-1864 GCF_002837175.3 Physeter macrocephalus | reverse complement strand
CCCCTCTCCTTCCAGGAACTGAATCAGGTTTGGCCCTGCGGCTGGTGAATGGAAGTGACAGGTGTCAGGGCCGGGTGGAGGTCCTGTACGGAGGCTCCTGGGGCACCGTGTGTGACGACAGCTGGGACACCAACGATGCCAACGTGGTCTGCAGGCAGCTGGGCTGTGGCTGGGCCACGTCGGCCCCAGGAAATGCCCGGTACGGTCAGGGCTCAGGGCCCATCGTCCTGGACGAGGTGCGCTGCTCGGGGCATGAAACCTACCTGTGGAGCTGCCCTCACAGTGGCTGGAACACACACAACTGTAGACACAGCGAGGACGCCAGTGTCGTCTGCTCAGGTTGGTTCAAATAACCGAGGTGTCCATCTCTGGGGCTGTCGTTTCCTTCTGACATTCTGAATCCCTTTTAAAGCATTTTTACATTTCTCACTTCCTTAAATACCTTGTCTCTCTGCTAAGAAGTAGTATGAGCTTTTTGACAAGCTGCCAGGCATGTACCTGCTGAATGAGAACACAGAACCAAAGTGAAAGTGACTTGAAGCCTTTTTCCTCCATGCCACAGTGCAAGCCAGAGGCAAAAGAGGCTAGCTGTGTCACGAGGTCTGTGAATGGAGGTTAAGGCCTAGGACTGCAGGTGGCACAGGGTTTGGTTCCTGAGTCCTGGACGGTAGCCCCTCCAGAGAACTGGGATGCACTGTCTGGGCACCAGGTCTGCCGTGTGCACGGCAGTCGCCGCAGGGGTCCTGCAGGGCACAGCCTTGTCATCACCTACGGTCGGGCTGACAGATCTCACACGCGATTTGGACCTGGAACTGGACCCCACAGTCTTGCTGCCTCAGTGGGCCCAGTAATGCTGTGAGGCTGATGACTGGTTTGGATCCACTCGTTCATCTACACACAGAGCTAATCACCTTGACATTGGAAATAAGGGATGCTGGGCTGCCTGGACCTCTCAGGAGGAGCGTCTCTGGGGGGTGAGGATGGCAGAGGTCCCACCCTGCGTGGCAGGGCACAGGCATGGACTGAGCGTCTCACCCGCTCAGCGTCGTCCCCCTTTTCCCCTGTGGTGCCCCTTCTGTGCAAGGTGTCTGATCTGCCTTGTCTCTCTCCCAGCTGCCAGGCCCCAGTCCACGCTCCTGCCAGGTGAGTCCTGCTGCCTCTTGACTCCGGGGTGCCCCTCCCTCCCCACTCACCTCCACAGACTCCAGCCAGGGGCCGCAGGCGGGGCGAGTGAACGTTTTCCATGTCTCAGTGCCTGCCCCGGTCACTGTAGAGCGAGCAGATGCTTCCAGAGAACCCATAGCACAGGGATCCTCGGGTCTGGCTCAGCGATTTCAGGACATTGTGGCTACACAGTGTCTCCCCAGAGCTTTGGGTGACAGGGAGGCCTGTCCTGGGGTCATTTCTGATCGAAAGCATTGTCTAGACCGAGAGTTATGTGTGCGGGGAGAACGGGGCTGTTTCAGGTCCCACACCACGCGGAGTCCAAGAGGGATACTTTCAGCAGAGAACACTGAGTCAGGAGAGCGTGCTCATTGCTCTTGTGGAGTGTGGCGCCTCTTCGCCATGTCGCGGACATTTGAGGGCACGATCTGGCTCCCGGCAGCCTCTCAGAAAAGGCCTCTTCCTCCCCCAGGCAGTGGACATTCTCAGACCCCACTTTCCCTGATGTGAGTGACAGGTCACCAGACCAACCCTGACTGTAGACACCTCCTTTCTAACCCTGCTGTGTTTTCCCTGCAGATTCCTGGACGAGCACACCTCCCGCCTACGGTAAGCATCACTTGGGTCCTGCCGAGCACCCCACTCATCAGACCTGGGTGCAATTCCTGACGCTTGGGTTGAGCCTCTGAGCTCCTACCTC
>NW_021156146.1:1852-2167 GCF_002837175.3 Physeter macrocephalus | reverse complement strand
CTCTGAAACAGCTTCGGAAACACAGTTCTAGAATCCTTAACTCGCCAAGGAAGTCGGCAACCCCCTGGCCTAGGAGAGCTCATCTGAGAAAAACACTCTGCTCATATTTCCTTCAAACCCCTCTTATGCGAAATCACCATTTCCGCAAGGAGAGTGTCAGCGTGCGTTCCAAATTCAACAGAAGCTCAGTTCCTGGTGTAGCACTGCAGGCTTATGGAAAATGCACAGGTCTCTGTGGCAAACTCCAGCATCCTTCTTTTAGGCAGTTCGCTACACGGAAAAGAGGACATAGAAAAAAGTAAATCAGCCAAGGGC
>NW_021156146.1:0-506 GCF_002837175.3 Physeter macrocephalus | reverse complement strand
TCTGGGCCTCTTGAGCCATATCCAGCCTCGTAAGCCCTGCAGCGAAGCCCTGGGTTTGCCAAGCGACGGGCCACACACTGCACTTTTCCTTGGGAATGCTAGATTTTCTAAGCTCTGAAACAGCTTCGGAAACACAATTCTAGAATCCCTAACTGGCCAAGGAAGTCGGCACCCCCATGCCCTAGGTGAGCTCTTCTGAGAAAAACACTCTGCTCATATTTCCTTCAAATCCCTCTTATGCGAAATCACCATTTCCTCAAGGAGAGTGTCATCGTGCGTTCCAAATTCAACAGAAGCTCAGTTCCTGGTGTAGCACTGCAGGCTTATGGGACATGCACAGGTCTCTGTGGCAAACTCCAGCATCCTTCGTTTAGGCAGTTCGCTACACGGAAAAGAGGACATAGAAAAAAGTAAATCAGCCAAGGGCCCTGTGGGTAACTTGTGTCTCTTTGGAATGGCTAGGCTCAACATGTCCTTAGGCTGAGAGTCAACCTGGCATTGGGAGA
>NW_021156145.1:645-2168 GCF_002837175.3 Physeter macrocephalus | reverse complement strand
CGCGGTCTGAGGAGGAGGAACAACAGCAGGACCAACTACTGCAAAAACGAAGAGCAGCAGGGTGATAGCAGGGTGATGAAGACGCAGAGCAGCAGCAGCAGCAGAGAAAGTAGAGGGAGGTTGGGTTTGAAGCAGTGCACTGCACATTTGTTTGGAGAATTTTGGGTAAGCAGCAACAGCGGCCCGGCCCGATAGCGCCCGCTAGCACCAAAGAACAGCAGGAGAGGCAGCATTTAGTGCAGCCGCAGCAGCAGAAGAGCAGCAGAACCAGACAGCAGGGGAGCGCAGCGCGGAGAGGCACAGCGGAAGAAGGGGAACAACAGCAGGTCGAGAGGCGCCAGTCCAGAGAGCAGCTGAATAGGAAAATGAGTGGTGGGAGAAACGGAGAGAAAAAGAACCACCATCAGCAGGAGAGGCAGCAGCTATACCAGGGGAGACAGCAGCGACTGCAGCAGTACCGCATCATCAGGAAAGGAAGCACGGCGCGGCACATCCGCAGCAGAAGCAGCGAATACATGCGTATAAGAGCAGCAGCGAGAGCACAAAAAGCAAGAGCTTTTCTCTTGCTATGACACGACTGCTGCTGCTGCGACGTAGTTGCTGTCGTCAGCTTCCTGAAGGACACCGTTGCTGCTGTGTGGACGTGGCCGCCTGCTGCTGCTGCTTGGGCGGCTGCCCCCCGCCGTGTGCACAAGCGAAGAGAGGAAGCGGGAGCAGGAAGTTGCTGCTGCTCTTGCTGTTACTGTAGCCGCGTGGAGGGGCTTCGGCGGCAGCAGCAGTTTCTCGGGAAGTTAAAGGGAAGACCGCGGTGAAGTGTCACCGGAGGAAACCGCAGAGAAGAAGCATACAGGAGAACAAAAGAGAGAGAGAGCAAAAGCATGAACGAGACTGACGTGAAAGAGAGTTACTATGGTATACAACCCCTTCCTGCTGTTACCTGCTGCTCTCTGTCTTGGCCACAGCGGCATGCCCGGCTATTGTTGCTGCCCTCCGTGCGGCTGGCGGTGGTGGCGCTGCTGCTGGTGGTGTCAGAATAATGCTGTTGCAGTGCTGCTGTTGCTGTGCCGCCCTGCGGATATTTAGGCGATGCGGCTGCTCGAGGGGGAATGCTGCTGCTGCTGCTTGTTGGTGAAGTTTGTCAAAAGAGAGGGCATCGTGCTGCGTTTGTAGGGGTGTTTCATGTTTTTACGTCGACTGTTTCTCGGTGGTACTGTCCGTTCTCACCAACTGCCTCCGCAGCAGAGATATCTACGGACGCGCGTGGGTGTCTTTACACCGGAAGAGGAGGTGTATGTATAGAGTGGATAGGGATTAAGGGGAGGTGCTTGTGTTCTGCTGCAGGAAGTGTCTGTTTTCTATGAGGCGCTTGTGCCGTCTTTACCTGCTTCCCGTAGAAATATGTTGGGGGACCTCTGTGTGCGCATCTCAGTACAAAGAGGACGTCTTCGCGCGTCGAGAGTCTAATAAGGAAGCACGGCAGCCTGCAAGGCTGCTCGCGTTTTTTTGGGTAGAAGTTTTTTTTC
>NW_021156145.1:0-164 GCF_002837175.3 Physeter macrocephalus | reverse complement strand
GCTGCTGCCGGGAAGTCAGTGTTGTTCTATTACTGCTCTTGCTGTTCGAATCTTCTTGCTGCTGCCGCTCCGCTACTTTTCCTCCTTCCAGTGGCCCTGCTGATGCTTTCGTTTCTTCCTCCCCAACGCTGCAGCTTGGGTCTTCTTTTGCGAGACCTTCGAGC
>NW_021156144.1:2015-2168 GCF_002837175.3 Physeter macrocephalus | reverse complement strand
CCTTAGGACATTGATTTCGTGGAAGAGTGATAGTCCAAGGTACTTAAGTACCACCACATCTGCATCCACTTTTCTCTTCCCTGGGATATCGAAGGTGTACTGAAGTCGAGGTGCTTGTAAACAGAGCAGCCGTAAGCTTTGGGGTGCCTGTGG
>NW_021156144.1:0-169 GCF_002837175.3 Physeter macrocephalus | reverse complement strand
TGCCCATCAGCGTAACAAGGTTCCCTGTCCTTCAAGGCCTGTCCTGCATTTCTGGCTTTTGCACTTTTTTGGCATGGCCCTTTTGCCCGCAGTGAAGTGAGACTTCTTTGCAGCGCCGCATTGCGTTGCCGGCTTGCCTGGTTGGCCAAAAAGGGCGTATGCGTTTTTT
>NW_021156143.1:0-431 GCF_002837175.3 Physeter macrocephalus | reverse complement strand
TTTTGTTAGGGACAGTGTCAGGGCCTGAGTTAGGACTTGTATTATGGCTTTTGTTAGGTACAGTGTCAGGGACTGAGCTAGGAGTAGTGTCAGGGCCTTTGTTAGGGACAGTGTCAGGGTCTGAGCTATGACGAGCCTCCAGGCCTCAGTTAGGGACAGGTTCACAGCCTCGGGACTTATTTCAGGGCCTTATTGAGGGACAGCATCAGGGATTTACTTAGTATATGAGAGCCATTCCTGCAAGCACCCTGAAGGCCAAGACACGCGTATGTAATAGTGAACCATGCACGCTGCTATGAAGGAATATTCCACAGCTGTTGAGTACATTTTGTTTAAGGTTAGCAAGAGTTTAAAAATTATTTTTTTAGGAAAGCAATATTTACAAGATGAAAGAATTTCATCCTAAAGAATCTCTTTAGCTAAACTTGAAA
>NW_021156142.1:0-2168 GCF_002837175.3 Physeter macrocephalus | reverse complement strand
CTGCTACGTCAGAGAAAAAGGAATTCGATAGTAGTGTTCTCGTTTTCTGCGTAGACAGCAGAAAAAAAAACACAGTACTTGGGAACGTAACGCCGATGTTCACTACAAGCAGTGAAGTAGAGGCGTAGTAGTTGGTAGAGAGATTGTGTCGGAGCGCCCCCCGAACCCTTTTCAGAGGTAAAGTTTTTCACTCTGTCTTTGCGCGGAAAAACATAAATGTTCGAAAGACAGGACGCGCGGTGTGGTCTTTGGCAGCCAGAATGCAAAGGCAATTTTCCCCAGGGCAACGCAGCAGTGTTTGCATTTCAAACCATAGCAGGTAAAGCGCGAGCTAGCCGAGGGGCGGCGGGAGATTATTGTCTTCGGTGGATGGTTAAAAAGTCAGAGAGTGTATCCGAAGACCACCGTACTACGTAAGCACTTACGAGTGTAGCATCAGTATATTGCTTTACGTTAGTATGAGTGTGTGTGCGTACACATGTTGTGTGTATAGCATCATGGCATGTGTATTATATGGGTCTATGGGAGTGTGAGTATCCGTCTAGTGGAAAGAAAATCGCAGTCGCACGTGCTGGTGGCTGTGAAGACAGAGGAGAGGACCTTACGGCATCGCACATCAAGTCGTACGAGGAGGTGTGGCAGGCTTCTCACAAGTGTCAGCTGCGCTGCGACACGAGGATGAGTGCGGTGTTCGTGCTGCGGAACTATCTGGGTCTGTCATTTGTTTTTATGTAAAACGTGATAAAGAAGATATGGCGGTCATAGTTGCTTACCTGCGAAATCAATTCGCGGTAAAATTCAGTTCCAAAGACTTCTCAGTTGCCTCCCATGGCGCTTACTGGTCTCTGTCGACCACGGTAAACCCGGAAGGGGCCGTGTGTGCATGTGCAAGTTACTGGCGTGACAGCGTTTTACCGGGCGCTATATCGATACTCTTTATTTCTTGTTTCCACAGAGAAACACACGCGCCGTAGCGAAGACATGAGTACTACCTCCGCAACTACAGCCACCGCAGATTAGAGACACCCGGCTGCCCCAGCAGTTCACCACTATTGTGCAAGGGAGTCTCTCGAGACTTATTTCCAGTTGTGCACGTTGAAGCTTGCGATGCATATATGCGGTTGTATGTGTGCGTACTACATATATATACTATTCATGTATATATACGCACACTACAGGTGAAAAGCTAGGGTATTCTGTTGCGTTATTCTTTCGTTCCTGTGTTTTGTGCAGTTTATCGATGACTCATGCTTGCAGTTGGGGTCCTCGAAGCAACTGTACACCACCACTGCCACAAACAAACAGTTGCTTATATATATGTATGTATATGTATATATATATATATATATAAATAGGTGGACGTGTACATATGCGTGTGTATACACAAACATGCGAATATACATACGTGCGTGCCGGTAGACACCCGAACGTGCGCACAGCCAGTTACAGACGTCTACGTGCGTACGAATCATATATCCAGTGTGATCTTTTCATAGCGTTATTTGCCATCCCACTCTGATCGACTGCCATGTGTGGAACTGCATTCGATGCTCCCCTACGACCGAGGTCGTCTTTCTACGTCCCGTAGACGGGGACATATACCGTTATGTGGTACATCTGCGTAGATAGATACACATTTGTATTATGTAGAGGAAAGGGTAAAAGGAGAAGTTGTGGTTGGTAGATGCGTACTGCTCACTTGGTCTGTAGAGTGATATACTCGAAAATCTTGTACCGGCTTCTCTCGGTGAATGGTAACTTTCTCCGACACATCTTTCACATACTACCCCAACGGTTCTATTAAACATTGATTTATCGATATCTGCATAAAGTGCATGCTGCTGAAATATTAGTGCAGTCTGAAATCTCGTAAGAGCCTACGCCAACCTGAGACAATCACATGTACTCACATTTGCTATCTGGGTTGAAGTAACACAGCGCGCGTAGAAAATGACGCAGCGTCCGGTCCATATACCTATGGATTCACTGAAGTTTGTGAGCAGGCACTGTCGTGTTGCGTTTGTGTTGCGTCAAATTCATGCGCGTAAACAGAGGTGTACAGCTACAAAATACACGCACATAGAGCGGGCAGAAGGAAGAAAACAGCACGACTTAGTATGCATATTCACATAGCGATTTACTAATGCATCAGATTCCAAGCACCTTCG
>NW_021156141.1:0-2168 GCF_002837175.3 Physeter macrocephalus | reverse complement strand
GGCTGCACTGTGTGGCATGTGGGATCCTAGTTCCCCGACCAGGGATCGAACCCAGGCCCCCTTCATTGGAAGCACGGAGTCCTAATCACTGGACCATCAGGGAATTATCTTAAAGGGAATTTTTAAAAAGGTGTCTATCGAACCCAGTAGTGTGAGCTTTGTGTCACTTTTAGTTTGTCATCCGAGGCTCTACATTAAGTGCATGACAGCTAGTAGGGACTCAAACGTTGCGGAGATCAGGAAGGAAGGAGGGAAGGAGAGAGGAGGAAAGGGTGGACAGTGGGGCTATAATTTAGCCATGATGAAAGGAAAGACCCCAATGGTTTCGCTCATCCATTCATTTCCTCAACAGGTCTTTACTGAGCACCTACTATGTGCCCGGCATTGTGCTCGGCCCTGGGAGCAAGAGTGTGAACCAAGCAAGTCTAGCAAGGATTTCTGTCAATAGGAGACCTCCCAGACCTGGTATGATTTTAAAGGGCTAATCAAAGTCAACTGCACTCATTTCTTTCTAAATACAATTATTTTGGGGTGTGTGCACCCGCAGGGGATGAGTCATCAGTACGCTTCCTTTGGCCCTACATTCTCGTGGAGGAGACGGATAAAAAATAGATCCGTCTCTATGTGCCAGGAAGAGAAGCAAGGCAGGGTAAGAGAGGATAGTCCAGGAGCGCCTTCTAAGGAGGGGCCGTAGGAGGTAAGCATTCAACAGCCCAGCTTTCTCTGGCTGCCAGCCCTGCTCTTTGTCAGGGGGAGGCCCCTCTGTGCCTCAGTGTTTGGATTCTGAGCAATGGAGATAGGGATGCTAGCCCCTGGGGTTACACTGCGGATGGAACAAAGCAATGCACAGAGAACCCGAGTGCTGGCTGTCACTGTCATGAGGACACTGGCCGGGCAGGGAGCCCTGTATTTCCAGAACGTCTCCTTCAGATTCTGATGTCCAGTGAGGTCAGCTCGCCTCTATACAGACTGTTCAAAAGAATAATAATAGCAGTGATCATAATCATAGTAATTTGTTCCAAGAGTTAATGTCCATCTCCCCACTTGACTGTCAGCTCCATGAAGCAGAAGAGCTTCCTCAGCCTGCTTTCCGTCTCCCCAAAGCCTGCACATGACTGGGGCTCAAAAGCAGTTCGGTGAATGAATGAATGAATCCAAAGAACTCCCGTGTTTTGACCTTCTCTCCCTTCCCCTCCGCTCCCTCCCATTTCCCCCCTCCCCTACACTTTTGGGAGGACTGGCATTGGAGGTGAGCCTTGAAGCTAGACCAAGAGGGAGGAGAAGGCAGAGGCTACATCAGGGAGGGAAAGACCAGGAGGGCAAAGACCTGGAGGCTGGCTTTTGGCTCTTTCTGAGTAGCAGGAAGACAGGAGGGTCTGGGTGGGAGGGTGCGATCAGATTTGGCCTGCTGGGTGGAGACCGGATTAGGCTTCTAATCTCAGTGCTACTCTCACGCCCAGGTTGACCTTGGGCCGTCTCTCCTCTGAGAAGGAAACCTGTCCCCCTCTCCTGGGACAAGATGATCTTCAGAAGCCTTTCTAGGGCTGCTCCCGACCACTCCGGAACGTTCCCGTTTTTCTGCAGACCAAGCACCGCTACCTCCACCCAAACTCCCGCAGCAGATCCCTACCTGGCCTCCCACCCTTGTTCCTGTCCCATCTGCACATGGCATTTGGACTCCTTTCAATGCTTGGGTGCCTGATTCTTGAGCCCTGTTTGGGTGCTGGGGGCACTATGGAGACAAAAGTCTTTGGCTTGAGGAGCCTTCCTTCCTGGGGGGAGAGCCAAGCCGAGAAGTGAAATACACAGGGTCACAGGGGTCTCTGGAGAGGAATAAAACCGGGAGGAGGGCAGGCTGGGGGAGGGCACAGGTAGAGGGCTGCAGGGCAGGTAAGGCCCTGTATGGTGTGGAGGATGAGGGTGTGGAGGGGTCTTGCAGGAGCACTGCTTGGATTCCTTATTGCTGCCGGCTGGATGTCGAGGCTAGGGAGAGGTGGGCTTTCCTGGGGGTGGTGAATTAGGTCATGTTTCCTGGCTTCAACCCCTGAAAGGCCCCTATTACTCTTTTTTTTTTTTTTTTAATTTATTTTTGGCCGCGTTGGGACTTTGTTGCTGCACGCGGGCTTTCTCTAGTTGTGTCGAGCGGGGGCTACTCTTCGTTGCGGTGC
>NW_021156140.1:1635-2168 GCF_002837175.3 Physeter macrocephalus | reverse complement strand
TACTGGTATATGCGCCCACTACACGTCCCCGTGAATATTACGAGCTCTGTGTGGGAACGCATATGCATAGGCGGCTGCAAGATCTCTCTACACAGGTCTGGTCAAGAAAACGAAAACGGACAGATACAAAAAGGTCTATGCGTAAGCTGTACTCGTGTGAGTAGCGCATTAAATTTGTTAATATACGCGTGTTTGCACGCGCGTACGTGTCTGACTTCAGCGTATGCCATACGTGTAGAGTATGCAGAGCGGCCGTTGTCGGAAATGCCACCCTGGAACATCACCCCTAGTCCACGCAGTCTTCCAACCACACAGTAGGCCACACCTGTTTCTAGGCTGGCAGTCGTCTGTAAAAGTGACGCGTCTCCGCTGTCTAACGAGAAAGTCGGTTTCTTGTAATTCTGATGGGTACCCGTGGCCCAACACTACACTCCAGGCGTCGAGCTGCACCTCAGCCTCTAATACAGCATGTACACCTCCGGTAAGAGCCTTCACTTGATTAGTGACGTTCTTTAATTATGTGTTGCAGTAGT
>NW_021156140.1:0-219 GCF_002837175.3 Physeter macrocephalus | reverse complement strand
CGCTGAAACCCCACAAGACAAGGGTGGCTAGACGTGCTTTATGCTGTAAACTTTTCCGAAAAAGAAAAGGAAACCTGAGCTAAAGCGAAGCAACGGGCAGAGCTGCATAAAGCTCACTGTTGGATTTACCCAGTGAGCCAGCTTTGTAGTGGAAGTCTTTGAGTTGCGCCTTTTGTTTTGGAAGGGAACGACTGGTCGAATAGCAAATTAAATAAACGC
>NW_021156139.1:1839-2168 GCF_002837175.3 Physeter macrocephalus | reverse complement strand
TATTATATGCACAGCAGGGAGCAGCCACTTGAAGTGTGCAGGGACAGAACATGTGCAGGAGGCAGCCGTGTCTACATCGTATGTATATGTATATGTGCAGGCATTAGTAAGGCTGTGTAAGTATAAAAGTGTCTGTGTAAGTAATCTGCATATGCGCAGAGAGACAGTAAGCAGGTCCGTATACGACTACCTGAGCGCCGTATGGAGTGAAGATCTTGTCCCTGTTAGCATACGCGTGTGTCTGTCTATTTGTACACATCCTTGCGCATATATATATATATATATATAAATGTTTATCGACCCCTTCACACGGACGTACGCATCCGTGT
>NW_021156139.1:0-1099 GCF_002837175.3 Physeter macrocephalus | reverse complement strand
TGTTAGGAGAAAGTAACGAGGAAGAATGTATATGCATAAGAATAGAAAAAAGCTACGTGCTGCTACATGAGGGTACAGGTAATGTGAAGGACCTGTATGCGTAGGACTGCAGTAGCACGGCTACGGATTTCAGAACTGGCTTTAAAAGTGACGCAAAGTACTTTTCGCTGGTGCCGGATGTCACGCAGGTGCAAACTAGGGAAGCTTTTGCAAAGAAAGGTACGAAAACGATGTTCCTAGATACGGTGCCCACAGAGAACAGTGGACAACCTATGCACATACTGATGTCATAGCAGACTCACAAAGAGAGGGCAGCAGGATTCGTGCCCAGGTCATGGACTAGATGAAAAAACACTTGTGTGTGCCTGTAGAGGGGGCAGACAGATGCAAAAATACGACCCATAGGGGACCGCCGGCATTGGAAGCCCACACTAATGTGTAAGGAACTGTAAAGGAAGCGATACCGGGTCTAGGCGATTCTTGCGGCTGGAGTAGGCGCTCAGACATGAGTAATCTGTGCGTTCTGTATACCCATACTTCTCTGCGATGATCTCTTTCTCAACACATGCATATATATAGTTTAATAACCTAGATCGATTAATGGAAAATGCACGCCTTGACTGTCGTGTGGATGCTACGCCTTTTTTAATACATACGTATCGCCCTCTTCTCCTCTATGAATGTATGCATGTAAATAACGACGAATGCGTAAGCGTACTGTAGAGAGGAGTATTCTTGTGGATATGACGCAAGCCCCGAGTCTCAGTAATATCTGCTTGCAGAGAGTTTCGCGGGGGAGGGCGAGTTCGAGAAAACAAAAAAATGTTCGTCTCAGTGAAGGTATCTGCACGAGCACATCTGGTGCACACATCATTACGTACGCAGAGTTCCTGTTGTGCGTCCAGATGCACAAGTGAAGTCGGCCGTATGCAGCACCGCACTGTATTATTTTATGTATTTATACTGCAGAGCAAGTTCTTCTGTACGTAGTAGTATGCTCGCTGCTAGTTTGTGCGCATATGTGATGCCGCAGCATGGGCAATCGTGATCGCTGCAGACTGGTATGAATGCGCCTTTTGCAGCGCCACCCTGCTGCGTG
>NW_021156138.1:1667-2168 GCF_002837175.3 Physeter macrocephalus | reverse complement strand
TGTCGATTGGGAGTGCACGTAAGGTCACACTGCGTCCCAAAGAGGTGTTTGTCAGAAGTGGCAAGCAGCTACGTTTCCAATTTTAGTTGATCGTAGACACGACCCTATGTGACACCCCCGACGAGTTGTCTGAGGAGGAGGAGAGTAGGGTAGTCTCTCATGCAGAACTTCCCGTCAAGCCGTACAGACGCACGCGTTATATGGAACACAATCTGCCGTTGACGGTGCTACAGTTTCCACCCGGTTGCCTTTCCTTCTGTTTACAGGTGTCAGTCTTGTTGCTACAGTTTTCAACCGGTTGCCTTTCCTTCTGTTTACAGGTGTTAGTCTCGTTTTGAAGACGTTGTGGACCAGATTGCGTGATTTCGTCAGCGAAGGTCTCTTGCCTCCACTACACTCGGATCAGCCATACCTTTCCAAAGAACTGGTGTTCAACTACGCAGGCAACCAGGCGTACCAGTGTGCGATCTCGGCTGCTGCCATTGCCTTTTTAACGGCGGT
>NW_021156138.1:0-218 GCF_002837175.3 Physeter macrocephalus | reverse complement strand
GGTTACGAACCCCTGCGCAGGATTGCTCGATAGTCAAGACAAGAGATGATATCGTCATTTGTACTGCAACGCAGGAACGAAGTTGAAAGGTTACTACCACCGTGGAAAGTTAGCACACTACGGCACATCACTAGTGTTTAAATATGTGCTAAAAAGTGTGGCAGATGAATTGAGTGAGCTGTAACACACTTGAGAGCAGTTTCCCCCTGTAGATAGCG
>NW_021156137.1:1978-2168 GCF_002837175.3 Physeter macrocephalus | reverse complement strand
TGCTCAAACACTGCCTTAGATGACAAGCAAATAATATGTCAGATATCATTGCCATATCCCAGCAAACTCTCATCGCACTCCACAACCCCCGCATGCGTGGGCCGTACCTACATGTCATGCCCCGTATCTAGTAGTTGTAAGATCTCTGCGGCTGCGTTCGCAGAACGCGTTAGCGCATCCTCGCTCCCTA
>NW_021156137.1:0-1180 GCF_002837175.3 Physeter macrocephalus | reverse complement strand
CATGCAGGTACGCGTGTGGGCATATATATATATATATATACATATATATGCATACACACGGACATGTGTGTGTGTGTGTGTGTGTGTGTTCACGTCTGAGCACATAAACGTTATTACAAAAACACTGCGCAATTACGTCTTCAACTTGTGCATTGGACATGTGCATCCTTGTGGCCGTGTGCTAGCACGAGCTTAAGCATCGCAGCTGCTCAGTAGAAACAACTTGGAGCTGACGCTTTCCGCGTGTGTTGAATGTCTTCCCACTTCGAGTAGCCGTACAGAGCTTGTCAGCAATCATCCTCTTAATGCCTTAAAAACCGATTTTGCGTGATTAGACGTAGTTCGACCCATGCCTTTCGGGTGCCGGTTGTGAAAATATCACTCCACTTTTTGGAGTGCACACTGCCAGCCAGATCCACGCAGCCGCCATTTCTATCATTACGTCACTCCATTCAACCCAGCCAGCGGAACTAGACGGTCTAACAATTTACTTTGGCGCCTTCGTTGCTAGGCACCCATTATTGATAGAGGAGGGGAGCATGAATTCACATGTGCGGTCTATTCGGCACCTTTTGAAGGCTGGCTCAGTTTCTACCACGGCCTTATTTTTGCTATGCAGTGGGGCGAAAGGCACTGCACGGCGTTGGCTGTAAACAATGAACCAAAATTTTGCGTCAGCCAATGCACAGAATATCACGAAGGCTAATTGTCTAGCCACTGAAACCAGAAAGGATGCACAGCTCTGCAAGGAACTTTCACGTGCGTCGCCTGGAAACTGTACGTTTTGTGTCTTGCAGAATTAGACGTCTTTAAAAGACGATGTTTAACTCTCAACTCAGGAGCCAGTCTAGCGCTCGTGCTTCCTAGTTGAAAGCGACAACACCAGAGAGCGATAGTCCCCTCGTAGCTTTTCGCTGTATCGCACCGTCCGCATTTTCCCCGAAAAAGAGTGGCCCCAAAGCAGAAGAGAACCACACTCAGCGCAGCTGGCGCCTTTCTAGCCATAGCAGCGCTCGACCTGTGCGTTGTATTTTACGCCTGTTCAGAGGCAACATACCAACTGCTGTCGCAGAAGCGGTAGCAAGCATCGTGCAGTTTTTACTCTCTCCAGACCCGAAAACTGCGGACTGTCGAGTCTGTGGGTGGGATGTGATACCTTTTCGACGCGCGCTCTGTATGT
>NW_021156136.1:1841-2168 GCF_002837175.3 Physeter macrocephalus | reverse complement strand
GTACACGTTGCGTACTCGGCTCCCCTTCACTGCGGAGTTGGCCCCACTAATATTCGAATGAGCTTGATAATATGACAACACACCAGTATACTATCATCCTCTAGTTATCTGTCATGATCATGCACAAATAGGGAGCCTGCGTCTTAGCCCTTGCGTGAGTATCATCTGCTGGCCCCTCTGTAAACGAGTAGCATTGCTTATTACAGCTCCGTCCGTAAACCCTTCCGCTACCCGGCACAGACTCCACGTAAAACTGAAACTACAGCACAGGGAAGTACTACCTTTCCATTTAAAAATTTTTAGTCACGTACAGATACGCAAGTAGAC
>NW_021156136.1:0-871 GCF_002837175.3 Physeter macrocephalus | reverse complement strand
GTTTGTGAACCTGATTTATTTTGCACTGTTGGAGTTGAGCGGCTGACAAGGTTACACGGGAGAAGTCTATGCTGCATAGACTGCTTCTATTAAAACGTGCGCGGTGTCCGATTTTGCTGCAGTTGCTTCCTGGTGTGCCTGCTCATGTTACTTCTCTTCATGTTCCAGCTGTTGCTGTGGCTGCTCTTGCCCACCTTGTCACACCACCTGCTCTTCCTGCACCTGCTTCCCGTGCAGCGTCTGGCTTCTCGGGTGCTCTTAATCCTTCCACTGTTCCTGCTGCTTTTCTTGCCTGCAGTTCTGTCGCTGCTCCTGTTCCTGTGGTCCACCACATGGGTCAAACTGTAGATCTGTGAAGCGGTACGGAGGCTCATCTAGCTACTCGTTTACTGCTTTAGAGCTGCTTGTTCACTAAAAGAGCTCCGTAAAAAACGGAAGACTTTCTTGGTCTTATGGTGCACAGCTCTTTACCTCTTTCTAATCCACTACCAAACTACCACTACCAACGATCGTTACACCTCAAAAGTAAGTACACCTGCATCCTCTACTCCCCCGCTGCAGAAACAGAGACACAAACAGACGTGTTGCTCCTCCTGGTCGTCAGATTCGGCGGTCTCTTGGAGCGCTGGCAAAGCCCTCTTATTTTGCCCAACAGAGAAATAGAATGCGGAGGCTCTTTACGCTCTTCTGTGCACCTCTTCAACCCTCTCCTTGTACTCCTTCCACTGCTTTCCGTGTCCATGGTCTAGTAAAAATGGGAGAAAGAATATGACGGGTGTTTACTATCAACTTCCGCGGGAGATTCCGCCACGTGCGTCGGCATGCGTGCAACTGGATGGTGTCGCTCAAGCAGTGCAGATGCTAGGTTTCT
>NW_021156135.1:1753-2168 GCF_002837175.3 Physeter macrocephalus | reverse complement strand
AAATCATAGTAGTGGCGCAGATGGCTGTTGTTATCTCACTTATGTAACACCACTTCTCGTGCGAGTACACAAGACGGCAGCACAGGTCTACGTCGTTGTGGACTTAGCTCTCTGCCGTTGACCTCGTACCTCGCGTGTTGCACCGGGGACTATTAGACGTTAGTAGATATATTTATGCCGCTGTAGGAGGTATACGGATGTGATGGTGCAAGGTTCATTATTATTATTGAGACTGCTGGTGCAAGTACTTCCTGTTGTGAGGCGCGCGCTGTATCAGCGGAGGCATGCGAATGCCCGCCCAAGCGTAAGCATGCGATACATACGGATAAACGCACTGGCGAGACGCGCTTTGTAAGAAATAGGTGCTGCAGGTGCTGCAGGTATATCTAGTTAGCCCTGTGAAATCTAACGACGT
>NW_021156135.1:0-364 GCF_002837175.3 Physeter macrocephalus | reverse complement strand
TATTATATTTCTTCTGCTGCTGCTGCTGCACTGCTGTAGGCCTCTGTTCCTCGTACTGCTGCTGCCATTCGAGGGGACGCTGCTGCTGGGAGCTGCTCGTGCAGCAGAGCAGCCCTGCACCTTCACCTGCGGCCACTTTTGCTGCTGCTGCAGCAGTTGCCGCTGCTGCTGTCGTCAGCATTTTGACTTCCCATGGGCGACACCTTGCTGCTGCTACTCCCAGCCCCCTGCTCCGCTAGATGATACTGACGCTGAAAATAAAAAAATACTCCTCACTTCTGCTGCTGCTGTTGAGGCTACTTCACGCTGCTACTGCTACTGCTGCTGCTGCTGACAGATGTACACCCGCTGCTGCACTTGTTGC
>NW_021156134.1:1767-2168 GCF_002837175.3 Physeter macrocephalus | reverse complement strand
TGCTTGTATATTTTGGAGATTAATCCTTTGTCAGTTGCTTTGTTTGTAAATATGTTCTCCCATTCTGTGGGTTGGATTTTCGTCTTGTTTATGGTTTCCTTTGCTGTGCAAAAGCTTTTAAGTTTCATTAGGTCCCGTTTGTTTGTTTTTGTTTTTATTTCCCTTTCTCTAGGAGGTGGGTCAAAAAGGATCTTGCTGTGATTTATGTCAAAAAGTGTTCTCCCTATGTTTTCCTCTAAGACTTTTGCAGTGTCTGGCCTTACATTTAGGTCTTTAAGCTATTTTGAGTTTATTTTTGTGTATGGTGTTAGGGAGTGTTCTAATTTCATTCTTTTACATGTAGCTGTCCAGTTTTCCTAGCACCACTTATTGAAGAGGCTGTCTTTTCTCCATTGTATATT
>NW_021156134.1:0-344 GCF_002837175.3 Physeter macrocephalus | reverse complement strand
TTGATGAGTCTGGCTAATGGTTTATCAATTTTGTTTATCTTCTCAAAGAACCAGCTTTTAGTTTTATTGATCTTTGCTACTGTTTTCTTTGTTTCTAGTTCATTTATTTCTGCTCTGATCTTTATGATGTCTTTCCTTCTACTAACTTTGGGTTTTGTTTGTTCTTCTTTCTCTAGTTCCATTAGGTGTAAGTTTAGATGGTTTATTTGTGATTTTTCTTGTTTCTTCAGGTAAGATTGTATTGCTGTAAACTTCCCTCTTAGAACTGTTTTTGCTGCATCCCATAGGTTTTTGGTCATTGTGTTTTCATTGTCATTTGTTTGTAGGTATTTTTTGATTTCCTC
>NW_021156133.1:0-2169 GCF_002837175.3 Physeter macrocephalus | reverse complement strand
GTGCAGCCGCGTGGTTTCACTGGATTTCCAGATTGCAAGCCAGGCATCTGACACTGTTTTACATTCTTCGCTTGTACGTCGTGCACGTACCACAATACGCGTAAGGCTCTCAGACCAAGGCTGCCCACCCGAAACGCCCATTTACGTTTGTTCTCCTAGAAAGATACGTAATGCTGTTCTAGGCGTACGTAGGTCACAAGCACTCTATGAGCAGGCGGTGCGAGCTTGTGTGAACAATTATGAACACATTCAGTCACTCGTGTGTCAGAAGTACACAGGCGCAGATTTTCCGGCGTCCTTTCGACCCCTTCGAGCGGTCCTTGACATGCCCCACGACGAGTGCGGAACTGCCATACATGACAAAGGTAACAAACAGCGCATACGGTAGCAAGTCGTGACAGTTACGGCACCAAGGTGCAGCTTATGACGCAGGAACCGTTTGAGTGTAAAGTGAGCGAATGCACTGTTCCAGGTTGTTTCCGTCCAGCTCCGAGGTCGGGCATACGGCTTACCCCCAGTTCCCGTCGTCCCTAGGATCATGTAAGTTCACAACAATTTAAAGGCTTGATAGAGAAGTCAAACCCCCACAACAAAGTCACCGTATTTCGCTGTGACCATACTCAGCTGACATCCTAATACAAGGTCATGGTTTGTTTCGCAGAAGGTGGAGCTTTCTTGCGGCATACGGCAACGAGGCACAAACTGAAACTGAGAAGAGATACAAGACCGATTTAGGATGTTTGACGGCTGCAGCGCGATTTTCGACGTTACAACTGCATAGCATTGAGGGTTCATTCAGATGGCCTAGAGGGTAAAGGTTGCAGCTGCGGCCATCAGTCTGCTCAAACGTACAAGTAGCTCGTCCAGGTAGCTCCCCGTCGTTGTGTCGCCCAGTAAACTCACAAGGATCACGCGCTCGCCGCCGGACACGAATGTCGCGCAGCTCTCGAGTTTTGACCTGACTAATCTGAATTACTGTGTAGCATGTGGTTCCTCCGCACAAGACAACCCAAGACGAGGTGGCATCGTCACCAAGAACGCTGAGGGTAGGCGAGGAAGAATTGTGTGGTATCGTTCCACTCCAGATGTGTAGTATTCGCTCCCCGCCCTCCTTTGACATATAACTGTCGTCCTGCAAGGGTGGGCTGCACAGTAGGAAAGTCCCAGGCGAACCACAGCAACCAGTTTGAAACAACAATTATAGAACTTCGCCTGTACAGGAATAACAAAACCTCTGCGAATTCCAACGCCTAAACAACATGGGAGGACATCTAGTTTGTGAGGGCACGGATCTTCCCGATACTTCAGTAGTGAGTACTACTCGCCTGATTGGTGGAGTGTATTTAATTCTACAGCTGGAGAAGCAAAATACGGCAAACGGTGAACAGTCTCGCAGGTGACAGCTCAGTCGAAGCCTGTATACAGCTTGTCGGGCGCGACGGCACCGTCGTGCGCACGCTTGTGTCCCGTATGCTTTGCCAAGTCCGTCGCAGTCAGTCTTTCACATCTTCCCCGCACACACGTGACGCGTTAGACAAGCAAAAGCACTTTACGGGCGAGCTAAACTTAGCAATTTGGCAACACGGGCTACCATGCAAAAGCGGGGAATGAACGAAGGATACACACTCTGCAACCCCGCAAAATAATCAAGTTATGTGGATCGACGTGTTGATGGAAATGGGCTCAAACCCTAGTGAGGAAACGAGCGGAGCCGCTTCTTCTCTAAAGATTGTGACAAGAGTCAAGATTCAGGCTTCAGAACCCCCCTCTGGCCAGCATGGGTATCGTATAAGATTTCTGTGGTCTCCTTGTCAGTAAAATTCTGTCCCGTCTAAATTTCAAGCAGCCTAGCTCGCCGACGAGCATGAGTTACACCGATCGTTCTTCTCACGCATCACAAGTGCTGTACAGCTAAGTTGTTTTTCCGCGCACTAAAGGAATATCGGTGGCAGCACCTGAACACCAAATTTATCGCGTGCAGGGGAATCTGTCGCCGCAACACAGCAGCAACCCTTCAACTTTGAAGTAGGCGAAGGTTTTCGACTGGAAGCGGCATCGGCATTCAGGGTAAAAGGCCTAGAACATAGTCAGTGAACGATATGACGTGAACAACAGAAGGATGGCCACAGGCCTGGACTCGCCATTTAATATTGCACTGATCTTGAAACG
>NW_021156132.1:1937-2169 GCF_002837175.3 Physeter macrocephalus | reverse complement strand
ATCGACAGGAGCCTGCGCAAGTCCTCGCTCACCCGCACCCGCGCAGGAGACTCCACCGTAGTAGTAATCTTCGTGCTTTTCCCATCAGCACCCCCAACAAGCCCTGCTGCAACCACATAACCAGCCAGCTGAGAAGCACCACCAGCAGCGGTTGCCGCAGCAGGAGTGGAATCTGCGGAGACGGGCAAAGCCGCAGTGGCAGCAGCAACAGCAGCAGCAGTGGCAGCGGCTG
>NW_021156132.1:0-478 GCF_002837175.3 Physeter macrocephalus | reverse complement strand
AGCAGCATCAGAGGAGGGGACACCAGAAGAAACCCCACCCTCTGGACCTACTGGACCACCTAGAGGAGAAGAAACGGTACCAAAACGGGCATAATTTGAAGTATCAGGCAGATCTGCGACTGGTGCAGAAGAAGAAGCAGCAGTCGCAGTTGGGAAAGCAGCAGCAACAGCACCACCGCGCGGGGTCGACAAAGCATAAGGCGGCGACGCACTTTCCGTTTGAACCCTCACAAAAAGCGGGGCACCTACGCCCAAAGCACCGTCTAAAGAATCAGCGCCAGTAGAAGCCGGGGGAACGGGGCGGGCACTGCTGAGCGGCGAGTAGGGGTACGGAAAAAAGCTGAGCAGCAGACGAGGCAGGGGGGGACGACGAGAGGGCACAATGTGAGAGACATAGAGAGTATTCTTTATCTTTGCTGCTGAAGACTTCATTTGCGTTGCCTCCTGTCGCTGCATCCGCAGCACCAATCGTACTCGT
>NW_021156131.1:1723-2169 GCF_002837175.3 Physeter macrocephalus | reverse complement strand
AGAAATATAGATAAATGGAACAGGAGAGAAAGCCCAGTGATAAACACATACACATATGGTCACCTTATTTTTGATAAAAGAGACAAGAATATACAATGCAGAAATCATGGCCTCTTTGATAAGTGGTGCTGGGAAAACTGGACATCTACAGGTAAAAGAATGAAATTACAATACTCCATACACAAAAATAAATTCAAAATGGATTAAAGGCCTAAATGTAAGCCCAGACACTATAAAACTCTTAGAGGAAAACATAGGCAAAACACTCTAAGTCATAAATCACAGCAAGATCCTTTTTGACCCACATCCTAGAGAAATGGAAATAAAAACAAAAATAAACAAATGAGACCTAATGAGACTTAAAAGCTTTTGCACAACAAAGGAAAACATAAACAAGATGAAAAGACAACCCTCAGAATGGGAGAAAATATTTTCCAATGAAGCAA
>NW_021156131.1:0-198 GCF_002837175.3 Physeter macrocephalus | reverse complement strand
ATCATGCTTATAATAAGCATATCATAAGCATCTTAGATAAAGTAGTCTTTTTTTTTTTTTTTGCAGTACGTGGTCCTCTTACTGTTGTGGCCTCTCCCGTTGCGGAGCACAGGCTCCGGACGCACAGGCTCAGTGGCCATGACTCACAGGCCCAGCCGCTCCATGGCATGTGGGATCCTCCCAGACTGGGGCACGAAC
>NW_021156130.1:1873-2169 GCF_002837175.3 Physeter macrocephalus | reverse complement strand
ACGTATCCGTACCCCAATGTCGACCCTAACCCTATCCCGGGCCTAATCCTATCCCTAGCTCAACCCCTGACCCTGAACCCTAATTCTAAGTCGTAGCCTGAACCCTCAGCAGTACCCTAACGATTACCCGTCCCCTGGCCCGTACACTCCCCTTAACACGTATCCGTACCCCAATGTCGACCCTAACCCTATCCCGGGCCTAATCCTAACCCTAGCTCAACCCCTGACCCTGAACCCTAATCCTAAGTCGTAGCCTGAACCCTCAGCAGTACCCTAACGATTACCCGTCCCCTGCC
>NW_021156130.1:0-225 GCF_002837175.3 Physeter macrocephalus | reverse complement strand
ACACCTAACCCTGAACCCTAAGCCTAAGGCGTACCCTGAACCCTCAGCCATAGCCTAACGATAACCCGTCCCCTGGCCCGTACACTCCCCCTAACACGTATCCGTACCCCAATCTCGACCCTAACCCTATTCCGGGCATAACCCTAAGCCTAGCCCAACCCCTGACCCTGAACCGTAACCCTAAGCCGTGGCCTGAACACTCTGCCCTACCCTAACGATAACCCG
>NW_021156128.1:1526-2169 GCF_002837175.3 Physeter macrocephalus | reverse complement strand
CATGTTTTTCACGAAGACCATAATGCTGATCCAAAAAAGGCCCTGATGCTCGTCCTGTGTCATGCCCTGAGAGTGTCCCCAGCTAAAGGTCTGACGCTAGGCCTCACTCAGGTCCTGTCGCTCGCCCTAAGCCAGGCCCTGATGCTGTCCCTTCCTGAAGCCCTGACATTGGTTCTAAAGAAGGCCCTGATGCTCTCAGTAACTAAGGTCTTGACACTATCTCTCACTAAGGCCCGGAATGTTTCCCAAACATGAGCCCTGCTGCAATCAATAACAAAAATCCGGACACTATCCTGACACATTTCTATCCAAGGTACTGACACTGTCCCAAAAAAAGCCCTGTCGCTGCCCTTAAGTGAAGACCTGAGGCTGTGCCTAACTCAGGCTCTGAAGCTTTCCCTACCTCAGTCCCTGATTCTGTGACTAACTCAAGCCCTGCTCATGTCTTTCACTATGACCCGAATGCTGACCCAACAGAGGCCCTGATGCTGCTCCTACGTCATGCCCTGACAGTGTCTCCAGCTAGGGGCCTCACGCCAGACCTCACTCAGGCCCTGACGTTCTCCCTAAGTCAGGCTCTGACGCTGTCCCTACCCGAAACCCTGACACAGGTCCTAAATTAGGCCCTGATTCTCTAAGTAAC
>NW_021156128.1:0-999 GCF_002837175.3 Physeter macrocephalus | reverse complement strand
TGCTCTCAGTAACTAAGGTCTTGACACTATCTCTCACTAAGGCCCGGAATGTTTCCCAAACATGAGCCCTGCTGCAATCAATAACAAAAATCCGGACACTATCCTGACACATTTCTATCCAAGGTACTGACACTGTCCCAAAAAAAGCCCTGTCGCTGCCCTTAAGTGAAGACCTGAGACTGTGCGTAACTCAGGCCCTGAAGCTTTCCCTAACTGAGGCCTTGCTTCTGTGACTAACTCAAGCCCTGCTCATGTCTTTCACTATGACCCGAATGCTGACCCAACAAAGGCCCTGATGCTGCTCCTACATCACGCCCTGACAGTGTCTCCAGCTAGTGGCCTCACGCTAGTCCTCACTCAGGCCCTGACGTTCTCCCTAAATCAGGCTCTGACGTTGTCCCTACCCGAAGCCCTGACACAGGTCCTAAATTAGGCCCTGATTCTCTACGTAACTAAGGTCTTGACACCAAACTTAGGTCATTACCTGAAACTAGCCCTAGACCTTAACCTAACCTTGTCTTTCGCTAATGTCAAGTTTCGCTAAAGAGATTCTTTAGGACGAAATTCTTTCATCTGGTGAATAGTTTTCTTAGAAAAAATAATTTTTAATCTCTTACTAACCTTAAACAAAATGTACTCAAATGCTGTGGAATATTCCTTCATAGCAGCGTGCATGGTTCACTTCTGCATTCGCTTGTGTCGGCCTTCAGGGTGCTTGGAGGAATGGCTCCTCTTATGCTAACTAAATCCCTGATGCTCTCCCTAAATAAGGCCCTGAAATTAGCTAACTGAGGCCCGGAGGCTCATCCTAACTCAGGCCCTGACACTGTCCCTAACAAAGGCCCTGACACTACTCCTAGCTCAGTCCGACACTATCCCTAACTAAAGCCGGGATGTTCGTCCTACGTCAGGGCCTGACCCTCTCCCTAACTCAAGCCCTGAAGCTTTCTCTAACTGAGGCCTTGATTCTGTGACTAACTCAAGCCCTGCTCATGTCTT
>NW_021156127.1:0-2169 GCF_002837175.3 Physeter macrocephalus | reverse complement strand
GGAGATTGGGATTAATATATACACACTACTATATATAAAATAGATAACTTATAAGGACTTACTGTATAGCACCGGGAACTCTACTCAATATTCTGTAATAACCTATATGAGAAAAGAAACTAAAAAGAATGGATTATATTTATATATATAACTGATTTACTTTGCTACTTTGCTGTACACGTGAAACTAACACAACACTGTAAATCAACTATGCTCCAATTTAAAAAAATGAATGAAAGGAAAATTGGGATGGTGCGGGGAAGAGCAAAGTGTTGAATTTAGCTAAAATGTGAGCTACAAGTTAGGAAGGATGTGGTGAGTAATCCAGAGGAAAAGATATGTCCAGGTGACATTAAAGAGAATTTAAATATCAGGATATTAAATAACGTTGGTATCTTATCAATTATGTATGAAGTAGTAACTAAACATTTTGAACCAGTAATGGCATGATTGATTGAATTAGACTATTTCAAATTCAGCTTTCTCCTAAAATGGTTCATTAAGTGACAGAAATAATAGTTATAAAATATTTTAAGAACTCACAGCATGGCTTAAGAATCAGCTGAGTAAGTATATTTTTAAATCTTCTTATTTGGTTGAATAAAAGACAGATTTATTCTTTTAGAAGAGAAAGTTATGTGGCATCAAAAAGGCCATAGAGATAATATATGTAACCTATATAACATAGTATTTTATAATAATCACATTTATCCTCTTTCAATTAACATTTTCACTTGCTTAATTATCAAATATTATACATTGGGATCATTAAGTCTGTGTTTTGAAAATTATATATGTTTTCCTCAGGAGTTTATACTTTACAATTCAAATTGCCAGCAATCCTACAATTTCTCTTAGAAGAAAAAAGGAACTTTGTTACATATGTACACTTATATAATAGCACAAATGTATCAGCCTGCTTATAAAATTTTACTTGATTAATTTTGGTATAATTTTTATTATCTCATAAGATACATATAGCATAAGATACCTATACAGTAAGATACCTAGTTTATTATAGCATAGATTATCTGAGTACCTATACTTGAACACACATGAAGTATACAGCACAATGAATTTTTGCAAAGAGAATACAGCTGTGTAACCACCATGCAGATCAAGAGGTAGAAATCACTGAAACCCCAGATTCCTCCTTGTTCTTTTTCTTAGTCATTAACCTTGTCCGACAAGTATAACCATTATTCTTAATTTATGACATGGATTTTTTTTCTTTTCTGTATTTGAGCTGCATATATACATGGAATCACATAGTATTTATTTTCTGTTTTATATCTTTTATTTAACATAACTGTGTTAAGTTTCACCCAATTTGTTGCATGTAGCAATAGTTCATTTTGTTCCTTTTTGTTCTCTTATTTTCTGTATGTTATGACACTGTATGAATATACTAATGTCTACTTAATTATGATACTTTTGTCTTTAGTAAAGTTGCCAGATTTTTATTATTATGCATAAAGCTGCTAAAAGCAGTCTTGTTTGTGTCACATCATGTGTCGATGTACTCATTACTCATTTGTGTTTAGTATATCGGGGGATGGAATTATTGGAATATAAGGTATGCATATATTCAGCCTTAGTTTAACTTGAATCTTTTTATTTACCCTCTCCAGGGGTCATTGGAGGATGCATTAGTCATCATTCTGGTAGAACAAAAAATGGCTCTTTTGTGGTTGCTCTGGCAACATCACTGGTACTGTTTTATTTAGTACTTATTTTTAGGACACTACGGAAATTTCATACGTAAATACAGAAGTAAAGCCAGCAAACTATAACAATGTGATTAACGTCATATATAAAGAGATTTGGAAATTAACTCAGAATATGCAAACTCTCAAGTCATCATAAAATTCCACTTAAAAACTGATCAAAAGGCAAAATGTTCTGGTGGAATGAGTGTGGCCTAGGAGTCAGAGAAACTAGCTGGATTCCTGTGTTTGCCACTTAGTGTCAAGAACTCTGAGGAGTCTGAGATTTTACCTTACTTGCATGCTAACAATTTTGCCTGTCCAAGCTTCATGGATGCTGGTAGAAGTCAAAGACAAAGGACAGTTTATTACTCACAGTAATAGCATTAGCCAGAGTATAGTCATACCTACGTATCCTTGGGGGATTGGTCCCAGGACCCCTGCAGATACCAAAATCTGTGGA
>NW_021156126.1:1129-2169 GCF_002837175.3 Physeter macrocephalus | reverse complement strand
CACATCGGCATATGTGTGTACCAATTGCTTGGGTGAGAACTTGCATACTCGTTTGAATTCACATAGAAAGGGCATACACTTTTTTGAAGCCTCCCCACGTTATAGCCTGCAGATGCCTGAGGAAACCCACAGTAGGAGAGTCAGAATCCCAAAAAGGCCAGTAAGAGTATACGCGTAGCATGCAGGTGCGCAGCACCGTGTCAATCAAAGTGCATTTTTGTTTCTTACCATACGATGTACCGTTATTCCAGCGTGTAAACATATGCGTCTATCTGGATATGGAGACCTGTTTGTTCACGCGTGAGCGTCACCGCGAGTAACAACAGCAGCAGCACATGGGAGGCACCTACAGGTACAACTGTTGCCCGTCCGATATGCGTAGAGCTCAGTTGTCTCATGTTGAGGACTGGACGCCTGCAGTGAAGCTGGGCAGATATTTCACGGGCGTCTTCGTCAAGAGGAACACAACTTGGCCTGCTACGCTAGGGCTGCAGCTGTGATAACAGCCACCGTGGGACACACCTATGTATTCTGCATTCCTGTACTTGCTTCTCTAGGAAGGGATCTACAGGAGTGTACACGCTTGTGCATGCCACATACACCCAACGGCTTCTTATACATCAACGCATCTCCTCTTGCAGCACAGTACATATGCACAATATTAAAGGAGGCCCCTGGAATTCCTTCGGCCAATGGAAAAAAGTTAGGGCTTTTGTATATCGATAAAAAGTCGAGTTCTCTCCGGCGTTTACGGTGTCGCAGACCACCCCTCGACGTTCCATTCTATTCATTCACATGCATAGGACAAGTCTAAAGAAAGAGATGTGGCATATATATATATATATATATGTATACAAACATACACACATAAATAGATACATGCGTGCGTCCACAGACGTCTCTTTGTACGCACGATAGCTCACATGCATGTAGCACACGCATAAGCGCGAGTCCTTCTAGTTGATGTCTTTAGGCCACTACATGGAGCAGTGTGCACTTTATACGTAACTGCGCGTAGGCACATGTATCTGGATATATCA
>NW_021156126.1:0-229 GCF_002837175.3 Physeter macrocephalus | reverse complement strand
CGCACGCCAGTGTATCCACTCCGAAAACGCTGCCTCGCATCTATCGTGACCGTACGAGTAGTCGTCGCGAGTGGCTGTCTTCATGGTGAGGGAAATACACAACAGGATATGAGGAAGCTAGCTGACTTCACCGTGGCAGAGGAAGTACGCGAGAGCTCACTGCGGCGGATTAACGTGGGACCTAGGCGAACCTACTCAGTACAGGAAGGTGTCCTTGTGCCTAACATTA
>NW_021156125.1:0-2170 GCF_002837175.3 Physeter macrocephalus | reverse complement strand
TCTCTCCTGCGGGCAGAGTTAGCAGCTGCTGCTGCATCTCCCCTCGCGTATGTATGCCTGCGGAGGAATGAGATTTCTTGCATCTGTGTTAATAATAACATTCTTACCGATGGGGTAGACCTTCACGCAAATCCACACACAGAGAGTGAGGCGCAGCTGGGCAGCAGATGGAGAAGAAACGCCATCCCTGACCGCATGCATTGCTGCTTTCTCTGCCTGTATTTCTGCTGGTGCATTTGCTGCTTCATCCCTGACCGCATGCATTGCTGCTTTCTCTGCCTGTATTTCTGCTGGTGCATTTGCTGCTTCATCCCTGACCGCATGCATTGCTGCTTTCTCTGCCTGTATTTCTGCTGGTGCATTTGCTGCTTCATCCCTGACCGCATGCATTGCTGCTTTCTCTGCCTGTATTTCTGCTGGTGCATTTGCTGCTTCATCCCTGACCGCATGCATTGCTGCTTTCTCTGCCTGTATTTCTGCTGGTGCATTTGCTGCTTCATCCCTGACCGCATGCATTGCTGCTTTCTCTGCCTGTATTTCTGCTGGTGCATTTGCTGCTTCATCCCTGACCGCATGCATTGCTGCTTTCTCTGCCTGTATTTCTGCTGGTGCATTTGCTGCTTCATCCCTGACCGCATGCATTGCTGCTTTCTCTGCCTGTATTTCTGCTGGTGCATTTGCTGCTTCATCCCTGACCGCATGCATTGCTGCTTTCTCTGCCTGTATTTCTGCTGGTGCATTTGCTGCTTCATCCCTGACCGCATGCATTGCTGCTTTCTCTGCCTGTATTTCTGCTGGTGCATTTGCTGCTTCATCCCTGACCGCATGCATTGCTGCTTTCTCTGCCTGTATTTCTGCTGGTGCATTTGCTGCTTCATCCCTGACCGCATGCATTGCTGCTTTCTCTGCCTGTATTTCTGCTGGTGCATTTGCTGCTTCATCCCTGACCGCATGCATTGCTGCTTTCTCTGCCTGTATTTCTGCTGGTGCATTTGCTGCTTCATCCCTGACCGCATGCATTGCTGCTTTCTCTGCCTGTATTTCTGCTGGTGCATTTGCTGCTTCATCCCTGACCGCATGCATTGCTGCTTTCTCTGCCTGTATTTCTGCTGGTGCATTTGCTGCTTCATCCCTGACCGCATGCATTGCTGCTTTCTCTGCCTGTATTTCTGCTGGTGCATTTGCTGCTTCATCCCTGACCGCATGCATTGCTGCTTTCTCTGCCTGTATTTCTGCTGGTGCATTTGCTGCTTCATCCCTGACCGCATGCATTGCTGCTTTCTCTGCCTGTATTTCTGCTGGTGCATTTGCTGCTTCATCCCTGACCGCATGCATTGCTGCTTTCTCTGCCTGTATTTCTGCTGGTGCATTTGCTGCTTCATCCCTGACCGCATGCATTGCTGCTTTCTCTGCCTGTATTTCTGCTGGTGCATTTGCTGCTTCATCCCTGACCGCATGCATTGCTGCTTTCTCTGCCTGTATTTCTGCTGGTGCATTTGCTGCTTCATCCCTGACCGCATGCATTGCTGCTTTCTCTGCCTGTATTTCTGCTGGTGCATTTGCTGCTTCATCCCTGACCGCATGCATTGCTGCTTTCTCTGCCTGTATTTCTGCTGGTGCATTTGCTGCTTCATCCCTGACCGCATGCATTGCTGCTTTCTCTGCCTGTATTTCTGCTGGTGCATTTGCTGCTTCATCCCTGACCGCATGCATTGCTGCTTTCTCTGCCTGTATTTCTGCTGGTGCATTTGCTGCTTCATCCCTGACCGCATGCATTGCTGCTTTCTCTGCCTGTATTTCTGCTGGTGCATTTGCTGCTTCATCCCTGACCGCATGCATTGCTGCTTTCTCTGCCTGTATTTCTGCTGGTGCATTTGCTGCTTCATCCCTGACCGCATGCATTGCTGCTTTCTCTGCCTGTATTTCTGCTGGTGCATTTGCTGCTTCATCCCTGACCGCATGCATTGCTGCTTTCTCTGCCTGTATTTCTGCTGGTGCATTTGCTGCTTCATCCCTGACCGCATGCATTGCTGCTTTCTCTGCCTGTATTTCTGCTGGTGCATTTGCTGCTTCATCCCTGACCGCATGCATTGCTGCTTTCTCTGCCTGTATTTCTGCTGCTGCATTTGCTGCTTCATCCCTGACCGCATGCATTGCTGCTTTCTCTGCC
>NW_021156124.1:0-2170 GCF_002837175.3 Physeter macrocephalus | reverse complement strand
TTTTTTTTTTTGCATGTGTATGTCCCAGGATCATTTGTTGAAGAGACTATCTTTGCTCCATTCTATTGCCTTTGCTCCTTTGTCTAACATCAGCTGACTATATTTATGTGGGTCTATTTCTGGGTCCTCTTTTCTCTTCCACTAATCTATTTGTCTGTTCTTTCACCAATACCATACTGTCTTGATTACTGTAGCATTATAGTGAGTATAGAAGTCAGGTAGTGTTAGTCTTCCAACTTTGTTTTTCTCCTTCAATATTGTATTGGCTTCTCTGTGTCTTTTGCCTCTCTATATAAACTTTAGAATCAGTTTGTCAATATCCATAAAATAAAGTGCTGAGATTTTGATTGGAATTGCATTCAATTTATAGATCAATTTGAGAAGAACTGACCTCTTGACAACATTGAATCTTCCTGTCTATGAACGTGGAATATCTCTCCACTTGTGTAGTTCTTCTTTTATTTTATTCATCAGTTTTGTAGTTTTCTTCATATAGATTTAGTATATATTTTGTTATATTTATGACTAAGTAGTTCATTTTGGGGGATGTGAATATAAATGGCATTGTGTTTTTTTAATTTAAAATTCCACTTGTTCACTGCTGGTTTATAGGGCAGTAGTTGACTTTTTTATATTAACCTTGTATTCTGCAACCTTGCTATAATTGCTATCAGTTCTGTGAGTTTTTTGTTGATTCTTTTGAATTTTCTTCACAGACGATCAAGTCATCTGCAAAGACAGTTTTATGTCTTCCTTCTCAGTCTGTATACCTTTTATTTCATTTTCTTGTCTTATTGCATTAGGTAGAACTTCTAGTGTGATGTTGAGAGTAATGGTGAGAGTGGACATCCTTACCTTATATCTGAACTTTGTGGTGAAGCTTCAAGTTTCTCACCATTAAGTATGAAGTTAGCTATAGGTTTTTTGTATAGTCTTTATCAAGTTGAGAAAGCTTCCCCTTTTCCTAGCTTACTGAGGGTTTTTATCATGAATGGATGTTATATTTTAGCAGTGCTTTTTAGGCATCTATTGATATGATCATGTGATTTTTCTTTTTTTATATATTGAAGTGATGGATTACATTGATTAATTTTCACATATTGAGCCAACCTTGCTTGCCAAGAATAAATCCTACTTGGTTGTGTTGTGAAATTATTTTTATGCTTATTGGATTAAATTTGCTAATATTTTGTTGAGGATTTCTGTGTCTATTTTCATGAAATATATTGGTCTGTAGTTTTCTTTTATTGTACTATCTTTTTCTGGTTTTGGTATTAAGGTAATGATGGCCATAGAATTGTTAAACTCATGAATGAGTTAAGAAGTATTCCTTCTGTTCTAATTTCTGAATGAGATTATAGATAATTAATATAATTTCTTCCTTAAATGTTTGGTAGATTTTACCAGTGAACACATCTGGACCTGGTGCTTTCTATTTTGGAAGGCTGTTAACTATAGATTCAATTTATTTTTTAGTTATAGGCCTATTCTTATTTTCCTTAATATCTTTATATTATTTTTATCACACGTCTTGTTCTGCACTTCATTGTTCAGTATTACATGAAGTCATTTAGTTTCCACATCAAGCTGTTAGCTGCTTCAGCCAGGGAATGAGGATATCATTGGTATAAGGAGATGAAAGGTACAATGAAGGGAGATTAAGAAAACTAAATGGCCCTTAAATTTCAGGAAGGATGATAATATCACAAAACAAAGTTAATATTATGTACAAAGACATTTAGTGGATTAGATTGAGAAGGTAGAGTAACTAAGAGACAACCATGGCTAGTGCCACCATTAACACAAGCAAATAGGCCCCTGGACTAGTCCCCCTGATTTAGAAGTCCCCACTCTAATTCTTCTCTGTGTCCCTCATCTCAATATGAAGATTTTCTGGGTCTAAGGGTATGTGTCCATCTTGAACCCATGGCCCCCCATTCTAAACCATGCTCCAGCAACCTCAGAATTCATCAGCTCGTATCCAGTGCCTACATAGACTTCTTCCCTATATCCGTCTTCCAAGCTAGACACATGTGTGTTTCCCTTGATCCAAGCAGGACATCTATTTGTGCTCTTGCCTAAGTTCAGAACATGTTAGGGGCAATCTGACTATGTTTGCTCATAATAAGATTTAGACTGGAGATGTGTGTGTGTGTGTGTGTGTGTGTGT
>NW_021156123.1:1547-2170 GCF_002837175.3 Physeter macrocephalus | reverse complement strand
TATCTGCGTGTCTCTCTGTATGCGCAGTTACATATGCAGACAAGTGCAGCAGACGCGTGGATGACGTACACACTGCAGCAACCTTGTTTTACTGGACCACAGTAATTAGCTGCTGGAATACACACATCTCTGTGGTTTTGTCTAGGTGAAAGTGACCCCGCACACATAGCGTGGCTGTTGCAGCAGCATCTCTGCTGGGCCAGTAGCGATACTTCTCGACTGCTGCAGTGCACATGGAGTGGGTGTGCCGCGCCCCCTCCGTGCTGATTTGCTTTCTCTGAATGCGTAGTTGGCCGCGGTTTCTTCCGGGAGGTTGGCTTCAACGGACTTTTTCTATGCGTTTGCCTTACTCGCTTCGCGAGAGCAGTTGTCTGTTTTGACACATTTGCTTTTCGTCGATATCTTGTGTGCTGTGCTTGAGACGAATCACGTACGTGTTTTTTTGTGCTTCTTCCTTCAGACACAAGAACTGTTCTTTCTCTGTTTCTCCTGCTTTGAATGGCTGGTTTCCATCCGATATTTGTCTTATACACGATCTGCTGCTCTACAGGCGGTGCCTGCGCCGTTACCGTAGTCATCTTCCTCGTTGGAGGCTGCCGCTGGCTAATGCTCCCGGCTTCTCG
>NW_021156123.1:0-300 GCF_002837175.3 Physeter macrocephalus | reverse complement strand
ATGTCGCTAGTACGTGTCCAGCGGTTCTGCTGCTTGCACACAGTGGGTGCAGAACCATTTCCTCCTGCTTATGGAGATGCTTGTGTCTATTCATATGTGTGGGTATGCAGACGCATACCTCTTTGCGTAGTTGTACACAAGGATATTTGTCTGGCACTGACTTATTGTATGTAGTAGTCCGTATACGTACTAGCGCACGCCTTCGCGACACCTGAACTACCTCTTTTTACCTCTGGGAAGCATAGAGTAAACGTATGTCTGTTTTCTGTCTGATACGTCCGCACAGGCGACGTACTTACT
>NW_021156122.1:1966-2170 GCF_002837175.3 Physeter macrocephalus | reverse complement strand
GTACTCTTGACCATGCAGCAGCAATAGCGTCCGGACGGCCTGCAGGGCAAAGGAATGTTCTCTGACGCGTCTCTCTCTCAGTTAGCAGTAGTAGTAGTGTGCTGCCGCGTAGTTCAAGCAGTGTAACAGCGGGGCGGTTAGTGGCAGCCCCGCCGTAAGGGGGGAGGGTTGGACACTGGTAGTGGACGGGGCTCGTGTGCATGT
>NW_021156122.1:0-160 GCF_002837175.3 Physeter macrocephalus | reverse complement strand
GGAAATATTCTTCTTCGGGCAAAGTTGTCCTGCCTCTTTGTTTGAAGTGGTATGAATCCTTAAAAGAGCAGTTTCTTCTCAGAGATCGTAAGACAATTTGTCTGGTATGGGAGCGCGACTGTAGTTCGACAACTATGATACGTAACAAGAAAGGGGAGAT
>NW_021156121.1:1996-2170 GCF_002837175.3 Physeter macrocephalus | reverse complement strand
AAAGGTGGCTGACGCGAGGTTGCAATGAGAACCGAAAAGCCTCCTGCCGGCTAGCTAAAGCAGAACCGCGTCTATGGGCTTTCGGGGACCCTGCACGGGTCCGTTAGGCAAGGCAAATCAGGTCGTTACTTCGAGGCTAGTGCTCACGTTGAGGTTCACATTTGGTATAGAGCA
>NW_021156121.1:0-258 GCF_002837175.3 Physeter macrocephalus | reverse complement strand
TATGGCTTAAGGGGCCCAGAGCATCGTGGAGGTACAGAGGGTTCTGAGACCGAACGGTGGCTGACGCGAGGTTGCACTGAGAACCGAAATGCCTCCTGCCGGCAAACTAAAGCAGAACCGCGTCTATGGGCTTTGGGGGACCCTGCACGGGTCCGTTAGGCAAGGCAAATCAGGGCGTTACTTCGAGGCTAGTGCTCACGTTGAGGTTTACATTTGCTATAGAGCCGTGCAGGATGAGCTTCCAGCTAGGAAGAGGAA
>NW_021156120.1:1945-2170 GCF_002837175.3 Physeter macrocephalus | reverse complement strand
AGAGTAAGAAAAAGCATGAGCAAGTTAGGTCATCCAATGAATGAAAACGTAGTTTAATGTCAAGAATATATATCAATAGATTGAAATCTCCACATTTTATTTCTTTCATCTGTCTCTTTAAAAAATTGATAAGTACTTATATTGATCTCTCTTGTACTAGGCACCGTGCTAAGTCACTTACATATTTACTCCTTTAAACCTTCTATCATCCCTGGGGGAAAGTTC
>NW_021156120.1:0-411 GCF_002837175.3 Physeter macrocephalus | reverse complement strand
TCTTGGTGATAAAGTCTTGGTGGTAAAGGCTAAAAGTATCAACCCAGAACAAATGTTTTTCCAGCTGTAACTATGTGTGATTCCCTTAGCTTGATTCCGTAGAGGATATAAGACAAGACTGTAGAATCTGCCGTCAAAGTGCTTCCAGTAGGATGAGCTAAGTCAACTATGGTGGCATATCTAATTCAAGACAAAATATAAGGTCTCATTTTCTCTCCTAGCAAAACTTGGTGGAGTGAATGTAGAAGTCACTGTATGCTTTTAATTAAAGGAACACAGTAAATCTTGTATTGGAAGGTGATTATTCTGGTCTCTTTGTGGAGATGAATTGGAAATTGTCTAGAAGAAGGAAAAGTAGGTGAACCAAAGTTAAACTTGTAAATAATTGAGCATTAATTAAATATCTGTGGT
>NW_021156119.1:0-2171 GCF_002837175.3 Physeter macrocephalus | reverse complement strand
CTGACGGGTCATTTTGGAAGAGCTGACATTCAATCTGAAGCTCTGCCTGTTTGCAACTGAAGAATCTGCATTTAAAGAGGGGGTGTATGAGGAAGGGGGTGGATGAGGGACAAAGGTGTCTGGGGTGCAGTTGGGCCAGGACCTGACCAGCTGCCTTTTGCGTCCTCTGGTCCCATCTCTTGGTCTGTGCCTCATCTGCATCATCACTGTCCCCGCCGGCACCCCTGGGTGTTGTGGTCTGAGTGAGATTGCCCTGGTGCCCCTGCTCTCCTCCCCTCCTCCTGCTGGTTGGGGAGCGAACTGCTTGCTGTGTGGGCTCTTCTCCTGAGGCACGAAGGACCCTGGAGCATGGACCTGCAGAGTGTGGGGTGAGGTCCCAAGAGCATGGTGCCCACATAGGACACAACATCGGGGCGTGACAAGTGCTAGGTTGCCTCATCACTGACAGAGAATGTTGTATCCTGCTCGGGAGGGCATGGTGGGTGGCCTGGGACCCCAGAGGCCCCATTCCTATCCTGGAGCTTGGAGAGTGCATCCCCATGGGCTCCAGATTCACCCCATATCTCAGTCCTATCCTTCTGTCCTGTCTTTGAACTCAGGAAAGTGACCTCTACTGATCATTGTCCACAGCATAGGCCTGGCCCTGTTGCTATTAATATTCTTTAATTTAGGCGTCCTGGGATAGCAGCCCTTTTTAGGCCTGAGAAGGAACAGCTCAGGAGCGTACAACAATTTCAGATGAAACTAATATTCAGTGACTATCTCTAACTCCGCAGTTGTTGACTTCTATTAGTCATTATTCTCCTTGTTTTAGCCCTGATGTGGGGATTACAGAGGAGTCAACATTTAAATCTTCATAATCTGTGTATTTGTAGCTTCAGTATCATTACTGACCCATCGTTTTTATGGTTTGGGAAGAGTTATTGATTTCACGTATCATGTAAAGGATTCACAGTGATGATAGGGCAATTAAGGTTACAATAATGGATGGTAAATTGTTCACATTTTCTCTACCTGTGCATCTATTGTATGTCTATGAGTTAGTTTAGTTGTCAATATTAGTGAAATAATATAGAGGACTAGAGAACTTCTTTTAAAAATCACTATTAATGTGTGTGATGAAAATGTAAAAGCTCTTCCATAATCGGTGATGTTGTATCTTGAGAGCCTAGATGAAATTGATATGCCTTGGTGATATACAGTATTTTAGCCTATAATTTAACTTTGAAAAATTTACATCACTTTTTACTTTTATCTCATTTATTGAGAAAGACCTAATTGTTATGGTGTTGGCTTGAAAGTGGTTGAAAAGGACTTGAGACCTTCCTTATTTTACATTTACAAAGGTAGGATCTTGAAACATAGGATATGGTGGAGGGCATTTGGGTAACAATTCTAGGTTAGGAGTAGCAGTTTCCAGGGCTAAGACTTCTTGTTTAGATGCAAATGCTTTTCAAAGTATGAAGATAATTATTAGCATTACTGCTGCTACTGAGATGAATGAGCCTAAAGACAAAATATTTCACGTTGCGTGTGCCTCAGGGTACTCAGACTAACGTATTGATGTCCCTGACAGGCCAAGGAAGTGCCGCGGGAAGTCATATTTACTACTACAGATATACTTGTGAAGTGAATTTTGGCTCATGCTGAGTTAAGTGTATAACCTGAGAATAGTGGGAATCAGTGTAGGAAGCCTCCTATAATAGTGAAGCCTGCTCCCATGAACATGAGGTCATGGAAGTGTGCTGCTACATAGTATGTATCCTGGAGGACAGTGTCCGGGGATGAGTTGGCTAAGATGATTCCTGTCAAACCTCCTACTGTAAAAAGAAAAACTAAAGCCTAAACCTCATAATATAGTGGGAGGTCATATAATATTACCTCCGTGAACAGTTGCTAACCAGGGACTCCCCTGGTGGTGCAGTGGTTAAGAATTCGCCTGCCAATGCAGCAGACACAGGTTCGAGCCCTCTTCTGGGAAGATTCCACATGCCGCAGAGCAAAAGGCCCGTACGCCACAACTACTGAGCCTGCCCTCTAGAGCCTGCAAGCCACAACTACTGAAGCCCACGCGCCTAGAGGCCGTGCTCTGCAACAAGAGAAGCCTTTGCAATGAAAAGACCCTGGACCACAACGAAGAGTAGCTGCCGCTCACTGCAACCAGAGAAAGC
>NW_021156118.1:1127-2171 GCF_002837175.3 Physeter macrocephalus | reverse complement strand
GAACTTGTGAGAGGACGGTCTAATCAGGTAAACTATACAGATTATCTCTTGGCATAGCTGATTAATCAGGCTGCTCCTCATCCGTCCTTTTCTCAAACCGAAGAGGTGTCCCGCCGCGGTTTGGAACCCGACGGACCCAATATTTGTTAATATGTGCGCGGCACCTGCCAGGAATACTACGCTGTATGGATGTCAAGAGGGGCCATTTTCGGGTGCATTTACAGTGGTGCTGAACTTTACAACAGTCTAAGAACTGGCGTTATACTCCAGTACCAGTGTGCTTGATATCCGCATCTTTCTTAACACACATGCGTAGGCTCATCTCCGCATACGCCTGTAATTCTCCATGTATTTCCACACCTGCGCGAGGTGGCCTTTTCTTCTGATTGGTAGCAGCTACGTTTTTGTTCAAGAGCACCAGGCACAACGCACGCAACAGCAGCTCCAAAGGCTTCTTTTACACAGCAAAAATGGACGACGACTGTGTTGCGCCGTCAGAAATGTACACCCGTATATCCTTGCATACATATGATCATATTTAGTGGCGGTTTATTTATATCATATAGAGTTCCAGGCTGATACACAGAATGAACACACACACAGGTATAGATGTCTAATTGTATGTGTGTGTGTGTGTGTATACGTACACAGTTGTGCATCGTTCGACGGTATTCTACATACATACACATCTACATACCATTGTGTGTCCACACAGGGCCATACCTATGTGCGCGATCTGCAGCAGTGGCCCGCTTCTACAGCAAAAATATGAGTCATCGTATCTATACAGAGTGATATTTATGTTTAGACCGTGAATACTATGCCGTATGGCTACTCCTGTTGATGATACTTGTAATTGCTCACATATAAAATACAACCCAGCGCCTCCTATCTAGCGGAATGTTCACTTGTTGATTAGAGTCAGCGGAAGGAGCTTTTATTTGCGGCGACAAGATTGACAGATAAAATCATTTCGCCTCTCAGGGGGGTCATGTCTTTACCACGCACTCTTAATTCTTCCAAGGTAGAACCATTGACCTTATC
>NW_021156118.1:0-183 GCF_002837175.3 Physeter macrocephalus | reverse complement strand
GAGAAAAAGCAACCTGTTGACTGATTCATGTAGCTCTGCACACCTGTGAAGCCTCACTTTTCTCGTGTTTGTGGTTAGTCGTCGTCGCCGCTGCGAAAGGCAATTTGTCGTCGACTCGCAGAGGACCGTCAACCAGCTACTCTTTCCCATAGTCGTACGAGTTCCGTTGCCGCATATATAGCA
>NW_021156117.1:0-2171 GCF_002837175.3 Physeter macrocephalus | reverse complement strand
GTTATCCATATGTGTATACATCTCATTGAATTTGCTTGTAGGTGCCTACGTATGTATGGATATATGCACAGACGTAGACGTGTATCTGTTTAGGGAGGAAGATCTAATTTGTTTCCTCCGTGGTTCACCGCAGGGGCGCCTTTCTTCGCGGTTTTTTGCCTGCACCTGAGTGAGAATGAGAAAAAGGCACTTACAATAATTATACAGAATATAGACATATACGCACGCACAGACTGACACATTTCGAATATATATATATATATTATATGTATACATATATGTTTATAGACAGCCTTTGGGTCACTGACCGCATGTGCAGATCGGGCTCCGCAGGAGCTCCGCAGAATTATGCCCTCCGACGCACACGTACCGTGACACACACGGAAACATGAACATTTCTTCCCGTATGGCTGTTAGACTCCTTCTGGGCAATGGTTTCTCGCTTCTGCATGAGAGGAAACACATGTGGGAGATTCGGGGAGTTACACCAAGTGGAGTGGCCGGCAGCTGCGCCATGTGTAAGAGAGACATAATATACGTCGCCTCTACTTCGTGGCCCTGCCACAGAATTGATTCTTATATGAAGCATTGCACTCAACTAGTTGGCCTGTACGGCCAAATCATGTGATCCATCTGTATATCCATTTCTCTATCTATTTCCCTATCCATATATATATATATATATATATACGTAGGTGCCTGCGTAGATATATATATGTATATACATGTATGGCCGAAAGAGAGGCGTACGCAGCATACAGGTGAGACGCCGCCCATAATGACGTCATACAGAGGGTCTGCACCTACAGGATGCAATGCATAACATTAAAGTGCTACCACGAGTATCCGCAGCGGTTGCGTGTGAAGTACTGCGCATTGAAGGTGATGCGCAACGCTCAACTCCGTCATCCACAACCCAGCAGTATACAACATATATCGCAATAGTCATGATTTGTTTCACCTGAGTCACCAGCCTTACGCGCCCCACGCATGCATTGTGGTACTTCTGCCGTTTTCCTGTGATAAAAGCGCAGAACGACACGGGCGCAGCGCAGGGAGAAATGCACCCAGGGTGTCGCTGACATACGAAATGCGCAGCGTTGACCACTTGGTATTTCCGAATGCGGAAAGCATCTTTGTTCAAAGGGCATAGATGGCTTTGGATCGTGCACACCTGTACACAAGCGTACGCACGTATACGTGTGCGCGTTTATGTATGAGTATTGAGTCACATTCACGTAGATGCATGCAAGAATCCATATATACTTGTTCTTGCACTTCTACGTGCATATGTATACATCTCATATTTGCACATGTTCGCGTGTGGGGTCTCCTTTCTCAATGCTAATACGCTCATGTTGATACACTTCCCTGTGCGTGCCGGCGCCCGAAGCGCGTTTCACCTGCCCTGCACGTGCCTATCAGGCGTAACCGCATGGCCGTGCTAGTCTGTAAGCTCTTTGTTTCATTCAGACCGTTGATGCGGAAATCGGTGCTAAACCCTCCCTGTATGAACATCAATGCACACACACACGCGTATCTGTGTGTATGTGCATATCCCCCGCCGAAGAACGCATCAGAGTCGGTGTACACCCTCCCCCCCCCCCCCCACGGAGCAGGGGCTGGAGTGTGTGTACACTTGAAACCGTATACTTGAGTCGGGAAACATCTGTCTGTACAGACGCATGTGTGCTCAACCAGGCAAACAGCTGTATGCAGGCGAGAACGCCGGGCGGTATGTGCCTGCGTCATCCCTCTCCTTCACGCACGTGCAACGTGAAAAGCATGACGTAGTTCGTTGTTTTACACGCTCAAATAATGTAGGTGAATACAGAGGGCAGGCAAGAGGGTATAGAGTCTCCACCTTTCCCCTCATGTAGGTGTATATCTGTTCGTGGAGTTTGCGTGTATACTATTGTCGGTGTATACGGATGGATATGTTACGCCACAGGTTGAGCGATATGAGTACTCTGTCGTAGATGGCAAAACCTACAATTTTGAATGTTTGAATGGAACGCGACTGCCGTTGGGTAGGCAATACATCAAGTAACTTAGCTCACCAGCTGCCGGACTTATAACAAATCCTTACGCAGCGACGCCAAAGACGTTGGTAGTGTTTTTTTACTGCATACGTGTGCGAATATGTGAGGACAAAACGTATATGGTCAAAG
>NW_021156116.1:827-2171 GCF_002837175.3 Physeter macrocephalus | reverse complement strand
TTCTAGGTTAGGAGTAGCAGTTTCCAGTGCTAAGACTGCTTGTTTAGACGCAAATGTTTTTCAAAGCATGAAGATTATTATTAGCATTACTGCTGCTATTGAGGTGAGTGAGCCAAAAGACAAAATATTTGATGTTGTGTGTGCCTCAGGGTACTCAGGCTAATGTAGTGACGTCCCTGAGAGGCCAAGGAAGTGCTGCGGGAAGTCATATTTACCACTACAAATATACCTGTGAAGTGAATTTTTCCTCATGCTGAGTTAACTGTATAAGCTGAGAATAGTGGGGATCCGTGTAGGAAGCCTCTTATAACAGTAAAGCCTGCTCCCATGGACATTAGGTCATGGAAGTGTGCTGCTACATAGTATGTATCCTGGAGGACAATATCCGGGGATGAGTTGGCTAAGATGATTCCTGTCAAACCTCCTACTGTAAAAAGAAAAACTATAGCTTAAAATTCATAATATAGTGGAGGTCATATAATTTTATCTCTCTGAACAGTTGCTAACCAGGGACTTCCCTGGTGACGCGGTGGTTAAGCATTCCCCTGCCAATGCAGGGGACACGGGTTCTAGCCCTCGTCTGGGAAGATTCCACATGCCGCGGAGCAAAAGGCCCGTGCGCCACAACTACTGAGCCTGCCCTCTAGAGCCTGCAAGCCACAACTACTGAAGCCCACGCGCCTAGAGGCCGTGCTCTGCAACAAGAGAAGCCATTGCAATGAAAAGGCCGTGCAGCACAACGAAGAGTAGCTGCCGCTCACTGCAACCAGAGAACGCCCACTCCTGTAGGCATAGAAGTAATTACGGTAGCTTTTGCAAAGTATGCTCCTGAGTGGACAGCTATCCCTATGGTAAATATATGATGGGCCCACAAGAGAAATCCTAAAAAGCCAGTGGGCATGACTCATACTATTCCCAAATAGTTGAAAGGCACTTTTTGTCCTAAATAGTATGTAATGATACGTGAGTTTATAACAAACCCTGGTAGGCCATGAATAGAGATTTCAGGGTGACCAAGGAATCAAAATAGGTGTTGGTATAGGATCCGGTCTCCTCCTTCAATGTCATGAAAGTAGTGTTGAGATTTCTATCTCTTAATAGTATGGCAGTTCTGGCTGCTCGGACTGAGAGTGGTAATTATAGTAATATGGCTGTAGTTGGGGAAGATTAAACACATAATGGTGTTTGGTATTGGAATATGACTGCTCGTTTTGTATGAAAGACAATAGTTATAAAAGTAATAGCACCAAGTAGTGAAGAGACACCTGCTAAATGTAAGGAGGAAATGGTTAGGTCGACAGAGGCTCCTGCGTGGGCCAGATTGCAGGCTAGAGCTGAATACAC
>NW_021156116.1:0-216 GCF_002837175.3 Physeter macrocephalus | reverse complement strand
TTTTTTTCTTTCTCAAATGAAGGAGAAGTAGACTGAAGCCAGTTGACTAGAGGATTTGCCTGTTAACTAAAGTTTCCTGGGGTTAAAACTCATCAATCTCGTAAAGATTTGGCTTAATTACAATGCTTGCTTTACATTCCATTGATGTAGGATGAAGTTTTGCAATCCTTATTTTTAGGAATTGAGTAAATTTTTCTTGTTTAGGGTTTTGAAAGC
>NW_021156115.1:1720-2171 GCF_002837175.3 Physeter macrocephalus | reverse complement strand
CCTTTGATGGAGGCGTTGCTGCTACCGCGTCTGTTTGTGGTTTAGCTTCTGCTGCTGCTGTCCCGCCCTCTACTGCGTGCGAGGGGCTGCTGTCCACTCTACGGCCGCCGGCATCTACCAACTGTAAAGGAGTCTCTTCGTGTTTCCCTGAGACTAAGTGGGATGAGGCACCAGCAACACCAGTCAGCAGGTAGCTGGCAGCAGCAGCTGCAGCTGCAGGAGCTGCTGCTCCTGCTGAAGTCCTAGAAGCTGTGTCTTGTTGGTCGATTTCTCCTTTCAAATCTGCTGCTGGAGGGACCGCTTCAACTGGAGAGATGCAGCAGCTGCTGCCTTCGCCACCTTCAATTGAGTTGCTTCTAATGTTTCCCACTGTATGTGAGATGCTGCTGCACGACCCTGCTGCTTCGGTGCGTCTCTGCGTTGCTCCTGCAGCTGAGAGACCGTGTGTAGG